>NW_026732044.1:150000-302939 GCF_028476545.2 Physella acuta
TTATCAGTTAGGTTGAACAAAGTAATAATCAGTACAATATACTAATTTTCTTCTCTCTTAACATTTTGGCAAAGAGTGTCGCTTCCCATCCACCCGCTCCGACAGTCTGCTAACTCTTTTTTTTATGTTACACAATCGTAAAATACGCTTTAGTTCAATGGGTTTCTTTTCTAGGCGATATCGGTTTATTCCTTAATCCGGTGTGAATTATTCAGATTTTAGTCTTCGAAAAAGCGCCCCCCCCCCCCTCCCCATCTAGGAAAGCTGGAAAGCGGTTTTTCCGGTCACCGTTTCTTAAAGATATACGTTTTACAGTAACACAATCAAGGTAGAAAACAGTTAAATCAGTACGCAAAGGCTCTCAGCCGTTACATTTCTTTATTTTAACTGTTTATAATTCAAAACTGCAGCTTAAAATGAGCTTTTAATTTTTTTTTCTACCCCTTTTGGCGCCCCCCTTGGGTCGGCGCCCGGGGCGGCCGCCCTCCCCGCCCTCCCCTAGCTACGCCTCTGTCACAGGGATATTGCCTGCTATCAAATTACTTGTTTGTCCTGTATTAAATAACAAAAAAAGGTCACTGATAAAATCTGTCTTGAAATTAGTTACACACGGATTAAAAAAAAAGATTACGCTGGTTTGATGTTGAAATTAATTATGCGGAGCTGCTCTCTGTAAATGTGTACAAGTTGAAAGTAATAAAGAAAAGCTACTTTTTACAAAAATAACTGAGGTGACTATAACATTCACAATTACTTTAGTTTTAATTCTCAATTTGTGTAGCATTAAAAACAAAAAAAAATCCCTTTATGAAGGAAAGCTACTAAATGTAATAGTAACCGTATCTGTCAGTTAGAAGTGCCTGCAATTTCGCTTGGGCGTTTCGATCTAGACAGACTGACTGACGACAGACTGACGAAAGAAGCAGTGAGTTAAATAAAAGCTTGTAAAAAGTAACAGTTAGCTCTGTAGGAAACGCTATAGCTGCACTCATTGAGAAAACTTTAATCAGTAAAGTGAAGCTTCAAGTAAAGAAAATTCAATTAGATATACCATAGTGACACAGATTCAATTAATTAACAACGCTGATTTTATGCCTGTCTTACTTTCAAGTGAGAACGGTCACTTTACGCGCTAACAATGTTTATCTACGTGTGCATCTTTTGTATTGTTTTGTTTATTTAAAATTGTGTCATGTTCCCGACCTGTGAAAGGGGGGGGGGGGAGATGAGTGACCCTTTGTCCCCTGGTATGCAGACACCAGCCCGTGTGTCATCTGTTGTCTTTAACCCTCTGTGTACTGAGGCCCAGTGTCACGTCCGTCCTTGGAAGGTTGTGTAGTGTGGCAGTTGCAGCGGTAAAAAAAAAAATCAGACCGTACATTCACAGGAACGGTAAATTGTGTTTCCAATGAGTTCGTGATAGAGGTGTGTATGTATTTTATGCTAAAACTGTCGCTTTCCATTACTTTTGTTCATGTTTAATTGTATTTTGTTTGTTCAAGATTTGGATTCTTTTCTGCATGTTTTTTTTTATTTGGAAAGATCATTATTTTTCGGGTTAATTGGCACACTAATTAGGCACAGCGTAGTATATTTTAGAATCATTGCTATGAAATATGGCTCAGCACTATTTAAATATTCATATAAATTAATTTTATTTAAGTACTCGTAATTTAACATATTTAAAATGCACATAGTATATATATGATATATATATATATATATATATATATATATATATATATATATATATATATATATATATATTTATTTATTTATTTATATAGAATCTACATATATATAGTCCACATGTATATAATCTGCATATACATAATATATTGTCTACACACACATTGTAAGTGAAGCTAATGTGTGTGAACGTATGTAGGCCTATACGGTACAAATATAACTTACTTATATTACTATATATAGTCTAATTATATTTACTACTTACATATAGACTAGTTTACCGAGCTGGTGTATTAATCAGCTTGTCAAAGTAACTCTTTTTTCTTCTCTCTATGTATTAACGTGCCATTAATGATTTTAAATGAAAGTTCAAGTCCTTGTTTATTCTTTGATGAACGTATCACTTTTCAGTTAACGATTACCATTTTCGGAAGTGTTCTTTTATTATACAATAGTTAAAGCGAATCAGAAGTCAGATTTAAAAAAAAAAACATCTAAATTTGATATGTCGTGGTTGTGTATAAGGATAGTTGTAACAAAAAACAACAAAGTTGCGTACTTTCGAATTGTTATTTTGGGACTTCCGCTGAAAAAAAAATCTAACTGCTAATTGTCGCCCAAGGGAGCGTCTAGATAGCCTCGTTGTTTGTCCCGGGTTTGTTTTTTTTTTTTTTCTTTCTTAAAATTTGCCACAATGAATCAAGGGATACAACTCAAGAAAGATATTAAAAACACCGATAATGTCCCTTTATTTACCAACTTAGACTTGTATTTTAAACACGTATGACTATTTGAAATAGTTTAGTTTTTCTTTAAAAATTGCACGCTTTAAAAGAATGATTTTTAGGCAGTCTAGACGAGTTAAAATTCTCTTCATAAAATTCCATCCTAGAAATTATTTCTTAAATATTGTAAAAAAAATATTTCGAACGAAATTCCATGTTTATAGGCCTACTTTCTAAAACATTCTGATCAACCTAAAACATATAGAGTATGTAGAATTTTCTTCCTTTCATGGCTTAAGGTCATGGACAGAGAATTTATTTAACCAATCAAGACAATCAAGGCACCTTCAAGAAACGTTTTGAACGCTCGCTGTCGAAGACTGTAAAAAACATTTTTTTTTCGTTTAGTATCCAAAAATAAATGGTAGAAAATATTAGCACGGATCTATAAGTCTTGTATGAGGTGCTGACGAGGGCTATTGTTTGTTGTGTGGTGGCGGTCGTGGGGCTTAAGGGTGTCAGGCCTGTGGGTGGGGGGTGGGGCCTGTGGGTGGTGGGGGGAACAATGTGTTCGTTTGTGAGCTTAAGTTTGTTCATAATTTTTTTCCATAGCGTTCACCAGTGTTTGTGTACCAGACAGTACTGGATTACTATGGTACTTTTCTAATAGACGTCCCGTCTCAACCAACAGGATAAGACTTAATAAGGTATACAATAACTCTACTTCAGCCTTGAGATGTAAAACTAAAAAAAAAAATAATTTTTAATAAACCACTTTGGCTCAGATAGTGTTCAAAGGCTATCTTAACCCTTTGAGGGAGAACTAAAAACACACTATTAAAGTAAGTTCAGACATTGCAATTTTTATAAACTCTTGTATAGTTTACATGAGATACTGTCATACATTTCAGTAAAAAAAAATATTTTTCGAAATCATCTCTCATACTGCTGAAAGAGAAAATTATTAAGTTCTAACTGCCAGATAGCTAACGTAGAGTTCAGCTGTTTTTTCTACCTTCGATATAAGCATTTTATACAGCTACTTTCTGCTACCTCGACTTGAGTAGGGTACTCATTAGTACTGATTGGACTCAGGGACAGTCTACAGACTAGAGTCTGGTCCCCATCAGAAATGAGCGAACTCAGGGAAGACCTATGGATTAGAGTCTGGTACCCATTAGAGCTGAGTGGACTCAGGGATGACCCACGTGAACCTTGGGCCCAGGGGCGTGTAACTACTCAAACAGTTGGGGAAGTTGACAAGAGTGATTTCCTCCTGCTCATCCCATGGTTGTGCTTGAATATAGCTTCACCACATTTTCCTCTTTAGCCTAGTCGTTTACACAGCTTAAGAGCCAGCACCAAATTTAGTTTTAGATAAGTGTTAACATACTAATATCAGATTTAATAGACAACTAAGAGCGAAAAGCAGATGGAAAAGCTAGGCTAAGGGTTAGGGGTTAGGATTAGGGTTAATTGTTAATCATATTACTCAAGAGCAGTGTCTCTTTCAGAATTTTTTCTCCGGGAAGTGGGGTGGGGGGCAACACTTGAAATCTTCGGGGGTGGGGGGGGGGGGGGCGGACACTGGTAAAATATAAATTACCCATCATATTTTTCATTCGGGGGTGGGGAGAATAGACGTTCTTTGGGAGGGTAGAGCCTCCCCCACCTAATTCCTCCCCACCCCCCACTTTCCCAAGAGATGCCTGAAAGAAACTCTGCTGAATAGTTTCTAAAGACTTTTGATTATATTTACTTTTTTTTTTTTAACTGACGTTTTTTTTTAATTAATAGAGTCAACTAACAAGATGGAGAGACAGGAGACGACGGTGTACCGTCATCCGTCGGGAGCTCGCCTGAAACTGGTTCCGGTCCGGTCCTCGACGACGCAGACCGAGAAGATCATGAAGGAGACGAGGAAGACGAGCGTCAGGACCATCAAAACCGTCACGACGGCGCGTCACGCCGGGCAGAAGGTCGTGTGCGTCAACACCAAGGTCATCACCACGACCTCGACCTCCAGCGGTCACGTGATATTGCGCCGGCTCTCCGACACGACGGAGGGTAAGATAACCGAGGGGGAAGATTTGGCCTCGATACAGCAAGATTGTTCACGTGATACTCCCCCGACGTCAGATTTACATAACTCTGACGTCACCGAGTTGGAAGAAAACGTAAATGACGCGAGCTCAAAGCAAGAACTCCCGCCGAATGCGTACTACGTCATGCGCGGATATATGTCGTCAGTAGGATAAAACTTCTAATTGTTGGTCACCAAAGATAAAGGATAAAAATCAACAAAGTTAAGGTTTATTTTGTGATAAGAACAGTTTTATTTTATTTTAAACTATCGAATTTATAAATGGCATATTTATTACGCTTTTTGTATAAGCTAGAGTGTTTATACCTTAAATATAACTATTGCAATTTACACAAAGCCCGGTGTCTATATATTATCACGATGGTTTAAATATAAACATTATTAATTGATTAAAACGTGTATCCTTATTTTTCTATCTTAATTGAATTATTGGAGGGTATATATTTTTTCAACGTAATGGTAGAGCGTTTGGCTGCTAACCTGAAGGTCTCGCGTTTGGATCTCAGTTCGGACCTGTGACTGTAGGACGTCCCTGAGTCTCGAATTCGAATCCGGGTTCAAGGCAGTCGAACGTCCAACTCTGATGGGTATCTAACTCAATTTAGGGAAAGTAAAGGCGGCTGGGCATAATGCTGACCACAATGTCACTTCATATGCCGAGGTCACAGAAACAGGTGCTCTACTTCACTTTCCCCATGGACCGTCAGGCTTCGAAATGGAACTTTACTTTTATATACGTAAATTTGAAGAATTGGAAAAATTTTTTTAATGGGAGCAGTGGCGTAGCGAGGTCGGGTGTCACCCGGTGCGGCACTTAATGGTGTCACCCCCCCCCCAGAGGCGTAGCGACCCTTCCCGGGGACAAACTTTTAAATTTTCGATTTGCACCCCCCCCCCCTCGAGTTTTCGATTTGAACCCCCCCCCCCTCAAACTTTCGATTTTCACCCCCCCTCAAGTTTTTCTCTATATATTTTCCTATTTTTTGCCTTGGTGTCACCCCCCTAAATGGTGTCACCCGGTGAGGTCCGCACCCGCCGCCCCCCCCCCTCGCTACGCCCCTGAATGGGAGCAATGCATTTACAAAACGTGTAGAAATTCGCAGATATAGAAAACAAAATATAACGTATACTTTTACCAGTGCGCCTCCTCCCGGAAATTCTTGTCCGAATCCTTCCCTGAAAGCTACTAGTGGACCCTTGGAAAAATGTCTGAAAGAAACACCGGAAATGAGATTTTATAAACAAACCAGCAGTATGAGCCAAAAGTCAATTTTCTTTCAACTGTGCATTGAATGTTTTGAAAAAAAATGGTTATCAAGATCATGATTACTAGGGTCTAGTAGAGATTTACTTTTGTTGTAAACATTTATTTAAATAGTTCTAAAAACACCTCTTGGGGGGGTCATCCATAAATGACGTCATGCTTTTTTTTGACGATTTTTACCCCCCCCCTTTCCGTCATACGTCGTTCAAAAAAGCCAGACCCCCCCCCCCCCCTAAAAGGACGTGACACAACCTTCCCCCCTTCTCAAAATTGCTGTTGAATTTTTCTTAAAACATTGATATTTTTCCAAAATGTTGTCAGAACTCTGTCAACATAGAGTATTTTGATCAATTCCTGTTGCAATTTATCAAAACCGTTTTCTAAAACGCGAAATAACGGCTAAAACTCGTTTTCTAACATTGCTTGTTTATAATGCAAAAGTGTGACGTAACACCATCTAACCCCCCCCCCACCCCCTCACCCTCATCACACACCCCACAAAATTACGGACCCACCTTCCCCATCAGTGTGACGTCATTTATGGATGACCCCTTATTTTAATTTGTGGAATAATCTTCCACAAATTAGAAATAAAGCTATCTGTATCCTAAAATATATTCAAAACTAAACGAAAAAAACTATTTAATGGCCTCCTAAATTCAACTAAATTGACTCATTACAACATTTCTCATTCATCTATCTATTATATTCTCATCCTATCCCATTGAGTATTATAACTATGTATGTAAAATAATATTACTTCTTTATTCCACATTTTTAAATACTATGTTACTGTCTTTACTACTTAAATTGCTATTTTTATTAAAATGTTATTATGTTTAAAAAAAGAAAACGGTCAGTGTTACCTTTTAACGTTATTAAATATAGGTAATTATTACTTTTAAAGTTATTTTTTAAAGAGATTGAAACCAAAAATTATTCCTCGCAAAACTCGAGTATGGTTTTGAAGATACATTTTGTTTTCATCACAACGCAATATTTCTTTTGATATCTATGTCATTTCCGTATTACATTTTCCAACTTGCAAACATCAAGCCCTATAAAATAACTTATCGAAAATAAAGAAAACCACCTTTAATCAATTTATAATATATTTTGATACGTTATAACTAGTATTGATATGTAAAACATATCAACCAACCACCAAATACTAATTAAAAAGACAAGAGAATCAGAAAACAATGTGACTCAATGAATTTAAGGTAAATCTTACTTAAACTATAACACATTTTTTTAGATAAATAGACTCTTGAATTCGAGATTTCGAGATTTAGTTGTTTTTTTTTTGTTTTTTTTTTGGGGGGGGGGGGGGGGGGGGTAGGGTGGGGGGGGTGGTCCCAATGGGAATCCACACCACTTAGTTAATGAGATGACCGATCGTTATTGTTGACTTAGATGAAAATCGTGTTTTGTTTGTTTGGGGTTTTTTTTTGTCAATTTTGCTATTGCTGAGGCCTTAAACATTTTAAATATAATCAAAACCTGAAAAAAATTCTGAAATTTGATATTTTACGGCAGAATGAATTTTACAAAAGTTGCAAAAGCAGTGAACATGGTAAAATGTATTTGCTATTAATACTACATTTCTATTTATTTACATCGAGCCAAGTTTTTAACCTGAAATTTCATTTTAGTAAGACTAAGACAAATTTTGAATGGCTGTAAAGAAACACCTTGATCGTATTTATTTTTCTTCCATCTGAACAGTACTATTAAAGGGAATATCCTTCAACACAATTAAGTATTATGTTAACACAGTGGCGTAGCGATGTCGGGTGTCACCCGGTGCGGCACTTAATGGTGTCACCCCCCAGAGGCGTAGCGATCCTTCCCGGGGACAAACTTTCAAATTTTCTATTTGCTTGCTATTTTTTGCCTTGGTGTCACCCCCCTAAATGGTGTCACCCGGTGCGGTCCGCACCCCCCCGCCCCCCCCCCCCCCCCCCTCGCTACGCCCCTGTGTTAACATGTTACGTGCCATATGGCCAGTTGATTCCAATTTCAGCCTTCTTTTTTTCTAGATTTGCTTTCATAGCCTTTGTACATCCAAGAACAATCTGATGAGAAAGTTGTTGATTGATTGATCCGTTTGTTTTTTTTTTATTTTGTTTTTTTTGCCAAATATAAAATTTTAAATTGAGAAATAATTTAGGTTTTAAAGGAGTACTGTTTATAATCGTAAATTATTGTCCACCACAATTTTTTATTTTATTTTATTTTTGTAAGTGTTCCTGCCATTTCATATGATTCATAAAACGGTTTATTTTTCGTTTTTTTTTTTTTCATTCTAAAATAGTTTTGAAATAAAACAATTTTTTCTGGCCTTTGAAATCGGCCTATGAAACTTCATTTAGGTTTATTAACTCTTATTCAGGTGTTATAATCAAACGAAACAATCTTCAATCATTCATGTGTTATAATCAAACGAAACAATCTTCAATCATTCATGTGTTATAATCAAACGAAACAATCTTCAATCATTCATGTGTTATAATCAAAAGAAACAATCTTCAATCATTCAGGTGTTATAATCAAACAAAACAATCTCCGAGTTTTATGAAGTAAAAAATTTCATTTATTCTGTCTAACTAAAATGTTGCAGTAGAGGTACTCGGATGCATCCATACTAATCGAGATATGGGGAATATATTTGACCTGCAAGAGCATAATGATGTTAATGACGCCCCAAGTGTTGAGGTGACCAGTATGACCGTTATGCAAGTAGTATCGTGTAAGTGTTTCATTACACTCCGTACATCTTCATCCCTAGCCTTAACAAGATAATTGTAAGATATTTCTCTCGCTCTTTTGTCATCAGTTTTCCTATATAGATATTTCTTTTTTCTTTCTCTAATTATATATATATATATATATATATATATATATATATATATATATATATATATATAATTTTTTATATGAATACTAAATTGTTAACGCCATTTCAGGTAATGGTAAAACGTCTATCAATGCTGTCTGTGTTCAGCAGGTTACTACCCCTTCCAGCGGTAATAAATCTAATGGTTTTTTAATTTGGTTGTGTACAGATAGATTGGGATGGGGTAGGGGTGGGTAGAGCAATGTCTAACTACTCACCTAATAGACGCACAAAGAAACACTGTCGACAGCTCGTTGTATATGCGCCACTGTATGCATACATATATGCTTTTTTTAAATTTATTTGTATACATACATTATATATATATATATATATATATATATATATATATATATATATATATATATATATATATATATATATATATGTATATGCGCCACTGTATGCATACATATATACTTTTTGTGTATCTATTTATTTATATACATACATAAATATTATATATATATATATATATATATATATATATATATATATATATATATATATATATATATATATATATATCCTAATATATAAATCCCCACGTTCGCACATCTCTCTCTCTCTGTCTGTCCGCAAAAAATTTTCGCCGGACATCACGTCAGAATCGGCAGCGATATATCGAGAACTTTTTGCGGACTTTTGTTGAAAATAATATGTTAGATGTTTTAAATGTATAACCACAATTTTATTTAAAGAAGAAAAATAAAAACTAAAGGCGTATTCGAATGTAGAGAAACAGTATTATTTATGCAACCGGAAAAGCATTAATACATGTGAAAAAGAACGCATAAAACTGTGACGTCACTAATGTTTATACATTAACTAATGACGTCATCTGCCGTGTTTAGAATAAAAAGAAATGAACTATTTCATTCAAATTTGATTTAGATCTAGATCTCTTATCTAGATGTACGTACACTATGAAATGTACACAATACAATTTTTCAGGCCTAAACTCATAAAATTTATTTTATTTATTTGGATTCTAGATCTAGAGATTCTAGATCTAGACTAGATCTAAATCTACAAATCTACGCAATAACTATTAACTAGATCGAGACGTAGACGCTAAGATCTAGAATCTAGATTTAGACTCTAACTTCTCTAGAATCTATTCCAAAAATAAATTTCTATATTAGGACTAAACTATTTCAAGACATAATTATTTTATACAAAGTCTTTGTTTGGAACTGGCTAATTTGGGATAAAAAATATTAATTTGAAAGAATAGGCATATTCGCGTAAGTTAAGATTTTAAAATACGTCTTTTATTCTCCGTTTTTTCTAAGGTGCCTATGTAGCGGAGATGATAGTGTACTTAACCCCACGCAGGTGGTGCGGGTTCGAGACGCACCAAGTCAACTTGGTTATACTATTTTTATTTTTTATTTTGCTCGGGCTAAACTTAAAAAAAATTCTATTAGGATTCTAGATCTAGATGATCTAGATCTACGGAAAATCTAGACTTACACAGATGTAGACCCTACCTAGATCTAGAATCTATTCAAACAATACATTTCTATACTCAAGTATTTCAGGCCTTAATTACTTTATTGAAATCTTTGTTTATCTTTGTAATTTGCTAATCTCTATAATGTATAAAGCAAAGTTATCGGGTGTCCGATAAGGCACTTCCCGGCGCCGCAGGGGCTTCAAATTTGGCAGGATCTTGCCTTGGGGCGACAGAACACGAGGGCCGGTTGGCCGAAAAGTCTACGATGAGGGGGTCAAAACTGACCTCGACTGACCGGCGCCTTATATGAGCTATAAATCGAAAAAACATGTCCACGGAGGAACCTCTTCATAACTCTTGAGGTCGTAGACCGACCCTCGGGCGAATTAATTAAGCATTCAAATTCTCAATGTTTTCGAAAGCCTAAGCGAAGCTGGGCAGCATGCCTAGTATATATATAATGTCAATCGGAAATGTAGGCGTGTCTTTTTCTATTTATTTATATACATACATTATATATATATATATATATATATATATATATATATATATATATATATATATATATATATATATATATATATATATATATGTATATGCGCCACTGTATGCATACATATATACTTTTTGTGTATCTATTTATTTATATACATACATAAATAATATATATATATATATATATATATATATATATATATATATATATATATATATATATATATATATATATATATAATGTCAAACGGAAATGTAGGCGTGTCTCCTAGCGCTGTCGATGGCGATGAGATGGAATCAGTAGTCTCTTCTATATCCTCATCTTCCTTATCCTCAATCTTTTCCATCTCTACGAGCTCTGACGATACGATGTCAGAGTAGAAAGTAGAAAGATGATCAAAACAACCACAGGTAGGCTGTGTTAGTGTGTCGATGTGAGTGTGTGTGTGTGTGGACGTGTGTGTGTATGCATGTGTGTGCACGAGTGATTGTGTGGACGTGCTTGTGTGTGTGTTTGGGTTTGTGCATGTGTGTGTGTGGACATAATTGTGTATGCGTGTGTGTATGTGTGTATGTATGTGTGTGCGGACGTGGGTGCGTGTGCGGACGTGGGTGCGTGTTAGTGAACGACCTTGTCTAATATTATCTGGGATGACAAGGTATCCCAACAGCTTTTAGTGTGACATCGGTGTGAGTAGTGTGTGTGTGTGAGGGAGGGAGAGTGAGAG
The DNA here is from genome assembly GCF_028476545.2 of Physella acuta. NCBI lineage: Eukaryota > Metazoa > Mollusca > Gastropoda > Physidae > Physella > Physella acuta. The sequence goes on from NW_026732044.1 coordinate 161,364, forward strand.
AGAGTGTGTGTGTGTATGTGTTTGTGTGTGTATGTGTGTGTGTGGACGTTGACGTTGACGTGTGTGTGGACGTCCGTGTGTGTCTGTGTGTGTGCGTTTAGTGTAACATGTTCTTAAAGAACTATCTAAACGACATGCTCATGGCGTTATTAAATAAAATAAAAACACTGTTTAATTCACTGCACATTTCCCTTGCAAATTTCAACAACCCATCCAGTTAGACTTAAACATTTCAAGTTTTCAACTACCAAACACATTGTGTTGAAATTTGAAATGAAATATTTATTTAAAAAAAAAAAAAACCAGTAAAATTACATTATTTCAAAATTTATTTCTAGTCCGACAAGACTAAAGCGAAAGTAGTGAATACAAAAAAACTTACATTTATTAAGTGTTTCGGTACATTAGTTCTGTTTGATTTTTTTTTTCTTCTTCGTGTTTCGCTGTTTCTAATTACACTAGGCATGCTGCCCAGCTTCGCTTAGGCTTTCGAAAACATTGAGAATTTGAATGCTTAATTAATTCGCCCATATAAGGCGCCGGTCAGTCGAGGTCAGTTTTGACCCCCTCATCGTAGACTTTTCGGCCAACTGGCCCCCGTGTTCTGTCGCCCCAAGGCAAGATCCTGCCAAATTTGAAGCGCCAGCGGCGTCGGGAAGTGCCCTGTCGGGCACCCGACAACTTAGCTTTATAGATCATCTAGATCTAGATCTAGAATATCTAGATCTATATGATCTAGAATCTCTAGATCTAGAATCCAAATAGATAAAATAATTTTTAGCGCAATTTCCATTCTGGAGAATTGCGTTTATTAACCCGTCATTTCTGAATGGATGGATGGATGGATGAATGTGTGTCCGCAGCTTTAAGTCGTATCTCCTCCTCAACGAAGCAATATCGATGACTAGTTCCAAAAGCAATTATGTTAAGCAAGTTACGAGGATGAACATAGGCCATAAAAATTCCGGGTTTCTTTCATGGATTTCCCAGAAAAGCCAAAAAATCTCGAAAAAAAGCAGTTTTTGGCCCATATCTCGGCAACCAGACCACTTAGCGACTTGAAACATGTACCAATCGATTCCTGTCATAATTTAGAACAATATTGCCGAAGAAAGTTTTCAAAAATATTCTCTCGTTCGGTCACAAATTTTAAAATTACATAAACACCTACAAACCGATTGTTCTTCTAGCTTGAACGCACCCCAACATTATACGTCAGAGCTATTTTTAGATAACATAAGGAAATTGCGCACAAATGTCACTAGACTTTTTTAATTAACTTGTTTTAAGTTTAGGCCGAGAAAATCGTATAGTATACTTTTCATAGAGTACATAGCTCTAAATCATATTTGAATGAAATAGTTCATTTCTTTTTATTCTAAACTCGGAAGATGACGTCATCAGTTTCGTGCTCTTTTTTTTAGCATTGATAAATGCGTTCTTGTCCCAAGTTTAAACACTTTTCCGGTTGCATAAATAATACTGTTTCTCTACATTCGAATACGCCTTTATTTTTTATTTTTCTTCTTTAAATAAAATTGTGGTTATACATTTAAAACATCTAACATACTATTTTCAACAAAAGTCCGTATAAAGGTATCCATATATCGCTGCCGATTCTGACGTGATGTCCGGCGAAAATATTTTGCGGACAGACAGAGAGAGAGAGAGAAGAGCGCACATGGGGAATTATCCTAATATATAATTCCCCATGTGCGCACTTCTCTCTCTCTCTCTCTCTCTCTCTCTCTCTCTCTCTCTCTCTCTCTGTCTGTCCGCAAAATATTTTCGCCGGACATCACGTCAGAAACGGCAGCGATATATGGAGAACTTTATACGGACTTTTGTTGAAGATAATATGTTAGATGTTTTAAATGTATAACCACAATTTTATTTAAAGAAGAAAAATAAAAATTAAAGGCGTATTCGAATGTAGAGAAACAGTATTATTTATGCAACCGGAAAAGCATTAATAGATGTGAAAAAGAACGCATAAAACTGGGACGTCACTATTGCTTATACATTAACTAATGACGTCATCTGCCGTGTTTAGAATAAAAAGAAATTAACTATTTCATTCAAATTTGATTTAGATCTACGTACACTATGAAATGTATACAATACAATTTTTCCGGCCTAAACTCATAAAATTTATTTTATTTATTTGGATTCTAGATCTAGATATTCTAGATTCATCTATTCAAATAATACATTTCTATACTAAAGTATTTCAGGCCTTAATTACTTTATTGAAATCTTTGTTGATATATGCAATTTGCTAATCTCTATAATATATAAAGCAAAGTTGTCGGGTGCCCGACAGGGCACTTCCCGGCACCGCAGGCGCTTCAAATTTGGCAGGATCTTGCCTTGGGGCGACAGAACACCGGGGCCGGTTGGCCGAAAAGTCTACGATGAGGGGGTCAAAACTGACCTCGACTGACCGGCGCCTTATATGAGCTATAAATCGAAAAAAAATGTCCACGGAGGAACCTCTTCATAACTCCTGAGGTCGTAGACCGACCCTCGGGCGAATTAATTAAGCATTCAAATTCTCAATGTTTTCGAAAGCCTAAGCAAAGCTGGGCAGCATGCCTAGTATATTAGGATTGTTCGTTGTTACATGTTGTAACGGGTGATCTGGTGCGTAGCGCAACACATAAGACAAACAACCACAAACGGGTTACAAAACAAGACTGAATGACAACAAAGGCTCGTTGAAACTAAAAGAATAAAATAGTATCTACACTATCTACACCTAACACAGTCTATTCTAAACACAAAACACACAAGCTAGTAATTTAGTAAAACTATGATACAGTGGCTAAAAACTAGTATAAACCTAACCTATACTAACCTTGGAGATCTGGACGAAACTGAGGCAATCACACACGTTTTCATACACCTTATATATCCTTTCATAAACTGGTACAAACCGGACTATTACAACTCACAGCACGAGAACTGAACAAGGACGAACGGGATATTGTACCAAGTGGACCCTAACAACAACATTCACCCCCATTCGTCCCCTTCTCTTGTTCACTACATACATGATATAAAATATGGGGTTGATCTCATACAAATCGAGCTTCTTTAAATTCTGATATGATCAAATACGACAGATGTATTGTTAATTGCTTATTATTATTAATCAATTTATTCTCTTGTGTATAATATTATTCAAAACTCCTTTTTTTTCAGATAATTAAATTGTTGTATGAAGTCAAATCAGAATATTACGACCAAGACTGATCAAAACGGTGTCTCTCAACTATGTAAATAATTGTACTATGGTATCCTTATAGTTATGATAGCTAATATGTTGTATAGTGATTAGAATTACTGTAAAACTGCAATTTTTCTACATTTGGCCTTGCCTTTTTTTGCAGTTAAGAAAGAAAATATGGTAGCTTGTATAATTATATGAACTGTCGGTTAGGTTTTGGTCTAAATTATTTGTATGTTCCGACATTCAATTTTTTTATTTTGTAAAACCAAATTATAATTAAACCTGTGTTTAATAGTTTTAAACCTTCAAAAATTGTAAATACAAATAAAGATAAGGGCCTTAATGATTGTGAAGGAATGTATAGATATAGCTCTGAATGTTTTTTTTTTAATATTGTAATAGTTTTTTTACCATCTTTATAATTTATAGACCTATCAATACTGGTTAATTAAAGCAAGGATGGTTAATTATGGATTATAAAAATAAATTTATAACATCAGTTATGGCACATTAATTCCTTTTCGTCACAATTCTTTTAATTTCATTTGCTTGGTTGTGAGTAGCTTGTACATTTTAAAATAATGGGCCGAATGTTTTATAAATTTTAAGTTACAAATTAAAAAACATCAATGCAGTGGCGTAGGCAGGGGGGTGGGGGGGGCTAGGGGGGTCACAACCCCCCATAGACCCCTCGGTATATATATAAAGTATGAGGGGGGGGTTGCAAATCGAAAGTCTGAGTGGTGTGCAAATCGAAAGCTTGTCCCCGGGTAAAAATTGGACCCCCCCCTTGAGACGATCCTGGCTACGCCACTGCATCAATGTATACTGTAGAAGTTATATCTGAGAAAATACAAGTTGTACACGAACTTTTATGTCTCTACTTTGTGGCTGGCTTTAGCTCCTGAGTTGAATATCGCCCAGAAACAACGAGAAAAAAATAAAATATCCTAACCCAAATCTTGTCAATAATTTTTGCTTTCTTCTGCAATCAACTTTAGTCCTAAGCTTATTGCTAAAACCACATAAGAAAACCACCTAATACAGCATAGTCCTACTGAATAATCTATTAAAAGTATGTTGCTAAATATTATTTTACCATTTCTGACATTGCGGTCCATTTGGCAGTTGAAGTAGAGTTTACCTGTTTATCTTTGCGGATAGATTGAGGTACCCATTAGAGATGGGTGGACTCAGGATCCGAAATCAAAATTTTCTAACAAGCTGTAGCTGAGCTTTTTGCATCACATAAAGTTTAAAGGGTACGGCTGTAAACTGATATATACAGTGTTTTTACAATAATTCCACCTGCATGATATTTACGTCCCAGGATAGAGCGTATAACATTATAAGACTGCTAACATACATTATGATAAATGATGTACACCTCTAAGCATCATTGTAAATTTTTTAATTGCTCGATAATAAAACTATATGGAAGTTGCAGAGTTCGAGAAAAATAAATCAAGGGGGAGGCAACCTAGAAAATTATTAATGGGTATCCAATTACGGCAGTTTTTTCCCTTGGTTAGAAAAAAAAACAAGATGAATATATATGACTTCAGTGCTAAAAATCTTAATTTTTTTTTATATAACAAACTCTAGAAATGCTTATGGAAGTTTTTACAGCATCGGAGCTTTTGAATTCTTAAAAAATTACATAACAGTTTTTATTTTAACTGACATTCAGGGGATAAATCGAAATCGTTTACAATATTTTGTTATATTAGCGCCCACATCTTTATCAGAAAAAATGTCAGAATTATACAAACAATATCTTGTCATCATCTATTTTTCTTACACCTTTTGTGCTATGGGGCCCGAGTCTAATCAGTCTAGAGCACGTTATCATTAGCAAGTTCCATCCATTGATCATCATAATGGTGGTAACAACTTAACGAACTAGCAATGTGTCAGTGTTATGGTATACTGATGAGAGGATTTCCATTTTCTAATGAGAGGGTTTCCGTTTTAAAAGCTGCATTGTGATGTATGCTTTAAAGCTCTACCACAGCTTTTAGGTGTGTTCACCTAACTTATGATTTCATTAGGGATAAAACGTGCTTCTGGGGAGGGTACTTCTTCCCCCCCCCCTCCCCCCAACAGATGCCTGAAAGAAACACTGTTGTATATAGGGTTTTACTTAACGGTAACGTGTGCCGTTGTTGTGAGGAGTTGAATTACTGTTATTGACATTAATGAAGGGACAGTGTGGTCGACACTATGTCATCTAGCTCAGGTATCCATCAAGTTGCCCGAAGGGCCTTTATCTTAAACTGTGCTTTGTCTTGCCTGGTTTACCAACTAATTATGTTTTAGTAGAACTATAAAAAAAAAAACGTTTATAAATTTCCGTACATAGCCTAAATACCATTACTAGTTGTTGTTGTTTTTTTTTCATTCCGCGGTTCAGTCGGCTCAATTTTTAGGTGTTTTTTTTTATAAACACACACACACACACCTGTCCCCAGTCTTACAAAAATGTCAGACATCCACCTTTCATTTTCCTCCACCCCCCCTTTTTTTTCCCTTTTTACAGTCTTCACACTTCATGTTCACTCCTAAAGACGTTTGCCAGCTAAATGCTTTTACATTTTTTAGAAAACATCGCTAAAAATTGAGAATATTGGCATAGATCATGCAATCGTTATATGTTTATCACATTCAAAAGAAAGCTGCGTAATTGTATTTTAAAAGTATTTCCCAAATGCAAAGGCGTGAGGTCACACTTTGTTAGCCACTCCTCGTCGCACAATCCCGCCACACCCCCTTTTCAGGAGTATTGCGTCATTCGTAAACGACTTATTATTGGTCATGTCAAATCGCTTAATATTACATTAATGTAATAAATGTTTTTATTTATTAAAAAAAAAAAGATGATTAAAATACTGTCCACTGTCTCGGCCTACAATACATCTTTATTGTTGTCTACTAAGGGTTTTAAAGTGCACTAATATTTTTTAATGTATATATTTCATAGTATGTAGCCATCAAGCGTAATTAATTTCAATTAACCTAAATACGCCTAACTATAATATAGACTTATACTCTAACATTATTATGATTGTCTTATGGTCTTATAGGCTGTGAGATAGTTAGTTAGTCCTCGATTTAGAATTTAGATTAATAATCATTCGTTAGGTCTAACTATTAAACTAAGTCTAATAGGGTACTAATTAGTACTAATTAGTAATTATTTACTAATAGATTTTCAAAAGAAGGATGGGTCGAAATATTCATAACGTACTAGATTACTTTCATAAATATACGAAAGTGTCCGTTGTTTTAAAATGGAACCATATATTTGTCATAAGCATAGGCATGTAAAAAATTAATTAGGTCAAAAATTAACAAAAACGAATTAATTAAGACTTTTTGAATGCAAATATGGCGGCGGCGTCGTTGCCATCCCATCCAGAGATTAAAATCCTCTGTGATTTTTCCATGACCCGGAAGTAAGAATACGTCAGCTGGAGCTGGCTGAAAATAACAACAAACCAAGTTTTTCTCCTCATTACTTCAATGTTGGTTGACAGCCACGGCCAGAGCATTGGTTGGATTTACACTGCAACCATGTCTTGATTGATGTGAATTTTCTGTCATTTTGGTAAGCTTATTTATTTATTTATTATTTGTTAATAATTTAATAGGTATATTATTTAATAATTAATAAATTAGTTTTATTTGCTTATTGAAGTTATTCCAAATTATTGGTCTACGATTTTGTTTTCTGAAAATCTAACTTTACTTTTGGTTTTAGTCTGTGGTGTAGTGTAGTCTTTTATTTACGTTTTTTAGGTTACTTGCCAAATTCTGCAGTTTATACATTTAGACTTACCGTAATAAAAGAGATAAGCCGAGACTAGACTGCATAGATTGGCATAGATCTAGATTAATCTAGAACTACAAATAATATAATTGAAATGTGTAAGTTCAGACTTGAATCTAGATCTAGATCTTTCTAAATACTAGATCTAAATAAAATAGAGTATTGACGTCTAGATTTACATATTATTAAATTGTAGGCGTAGTTGTATGTAGTTAGCTAGATTTAATTATTAATTTAATAATTAGGGCCTAGCTATTTGTAGCTAACTAGCTACAGCTAGGCCCTATCCATCTAAATTTTAAATTAGTATGCTGCCTACTGTAGTCTCCCCTGACTCGACTGTAATGTAAAGTAAACTGTTGTTGTTTTACTTTTAAAAATAAGTCAAGTGTCCCCCTCCCCCCACCCCCAACGGTAATCTATCGTTTTAGCGTAATCAATTCGGCTGCAATAGTAATGTGCGGGAGAGGTAGCTGATGAATATATTTGTTTAAATAAGTTTATTTAAGTCAAATTTTACAAAATATCACAGATAATTGATTTAAAATAACAAAAAGTGACCAAAACAATTTAAATAACATGAAACTAACTTTAAACTAGGTGTTTGAGATAAATATTAGTAGAACAAAAACAGCGGCCATCTTTCCAAATAAAATTTAGAGTAGTTTCCCTGGATAAAAATGTCTATTCGTATGTATATTGTGTTGACTTTGTTGTTTAATATAATACCTGTCTTGTTTAATATAAGTAAGACAGAGAGCCGTCTTCTTATCTTTAATTTCATTTTCAAGTGAAATGAAGGCTATGTATGTATGTACATCCAAGATCTCAAAAAATTTTGGGAGGTCCAACATTTACTAAACCCTTTTGTACTGATTAGGGGGTCGTCCATAAATGACGTCACAATCGTAGGGGGGAGGGGGGGGGTCGGTAATTTTGTGACGATGTGTGATGACGGGGAGGGGGGTTCAGATGGTGCTACGTCACACTTTTGCTTTATAGATAAGAAAAGCTAGAAAACGAATTTTAGACATTATTTAGCTTTTAAAAAAAACAGTTTTAATAAATTATAATAGAAATTGATTAAAATACTATATTTTGACATATTTCAGACAAGATTTTGGAAAAATATCGATGTTTAAAAAAAAAATCAACTGCAATTTTGAGGGGGGTGGGGGGGTGTAGGCTGATGTGTGACGTCATTTTAGGGGGGGGGGTCTGACTTTTTGTGACGGGGGGGGGGGAGGGGAGGTAAAAATCGTATTAAAAAAGCGTGACGTCATTTATGGATGACCCCTTAACTTGTCAATTATTAGGTCGTCCATATTCCTCATAAATGACGTTGGACTCAAAATATGGGACGGTGTAAAATATTTTTTTAAAAAATGATGAATATATTCGTTTTCGTTAGAAATTGTGTTTACGCGTTCGGGTATAGTAGAACTGCGAAATGATATTAAATCAACATCTTGCTTTTAGCGACGATTGGGGGAAAGGGAATTCATCGGGAAAAGTATGACGTCGTTTATGGACAGGACCGGCGCTACCTGTAAGGCGAATTAGGCTGTCGCCTAGGGCGCTGTCCGTAGTGGGGGGGGGGGCGCCAAAATGGGTTGGACAAACAAATTGAAAGTTTGAGGGGGGGGAGGGGTGCAAATCGTAAGCTTGTCCCCGGGCGCCGGGAAGGGTTGCTATGCCTCTGATAATACGGGGGCATACAAAAGAGGGGGGGGGGCGCTTTTATTAAGTTTTGCCTAGGGCGCTAAATAACCTGGCGCCGGCACTGTTTATGGGTGATCCATTTAAGCCTAGTTGTTTATTTTGTCTGTAGATATTGGTCTTAGGCCTACACTTTTTCTGAATTAAGATTATTGTGTTTATAAAAATAGTTTTACATTTTAATTAGTTACATCCGAATACCACATGTTTTTTTTTCTTTGCCTTCTGCTTTCATCAGTTTTATATTTGTTCAGTAGTCGATGCTTACCCATCCCCACCATCCATTATTACAAAAACAAAAAACACCCACTATATAGTGATATCTCCCTCTAGAAAAAAAAACTAGATCAACCTATAGTTCGTAGGAAAATTAGAATCTATCACTTATTCGTCTGTTAAAAAAAAAGAAATACGTCATTTTTCTGAATCCCGACGTTTCATCCCCCACTTAGCACAACGTCACCAAGTTCGCGTGACGTCATTTGTCATTAGGCTAATGTTAAAGAAAGAGATACCGCGTAATTAAAAAAAAGTCAAATCAGGCACTATGGCGTTGAGACTTTAGCGACGTTTAGTCTGAAGAATAGATCTAAATGACTTTAGTACGGTAAATTATATTGGTGTTTAATTTATTACACAGTGGTATGCGGTGCTCCCTCTACTCTACAAATTCACGTGCTTTTAATTTCTGCAACCTGCTGCCCTGAGACGTTCGGCTCTAAAATGCCCGTGACACAGCGGCCTCCGCACTTCATAAAAGACAAACTTGATGTTCAGACATCGTCGGACTCGGGCGTTTAGCCGACTGCCGTATTCCTAATGCACCGTCTTAGATGCTGTCCACTGCTAGTACTATATTATACTCAAGCCTATACTGAGCTCTGGCTTTTTACATTAGCTGCTGTCTTATTAAGGGTTGATCTTTTGTTTTGCCCCATGTCGCGAAACTTGCTGTTTTGTCCAATTTTACCTGCAAGCCAATAATTGTCGGATTCTTGTCGAATATCGTTGCCAGGAGCTAGTTGGTTTGAGCCTTATTGTCAGAAGTTATTTCATTCCGAGTCAATGTAGTGCGGCCTATTTTCGTCGGTAGGCATTTAGTGGCAGGCCCTTTTTGGCGGGGATGGTGTGCTGAGGTTGTTTAACACCGCTTAGGACAACAGGCTTGCAATAGTTATGATCATTCGTTATGAGCAAAGGTATGCATGAAAACGAACACTTTATGTTCCTCATTTTCATTGAGCACAGCTTTATAGAAGTCTTCCATAATTGACGTCACTCACCCCCACCCCGATCACCCTTTCATTATAGGTCATAAATTGCATTCCTACGTAAATTGACGTCACATTAGAATAGCATATGTGACATCGTTTATGGACAACCCCATATTTCTCATTTTGGGTATTTGGTATCAACATTTTGACAACAAAGGTTGTTCAAAATGTGTATTGGAGGTTAGGACTTGACATCTACCATAAATGACATCACGCACTTAAGGAGTGGAGTAACTGGTTTTGAGACGACGTTTTACGCGGGAAAGGGGAGGGGTAAGAAATGTGAAACGTTATGTATTTGGCCTAATACAAAAATGCTGAAACAATTCTTTTTCGTTCGAATTATGGCTTGACTTTTTAACAGTAATAACAGGAAGGGCAAAAAGGTAATTTTCGACATTACGACTATTTCGTGACGGCGAAAATGGGGGAGGGGGGGGAGGTTAAGGTGAAGAGATGTCAAAAAACGTGACGTCATATATGATTAAATCACTAATTAAAGGGAAAAAGCATGAAAATAGCAAACAATAACACAAACAATAACAATCAACTCAAACTAATATTTAAATAAACATTAGATATGTAGTGGTAGCTTTATAAAAATAGGGAGTTTCTTAAAGTATAAAACTTGCATCTCATAATAATAATTCTAGAACTGATGTTATTTTCATTCAATTAAATTTTTTAAAGGGCAGAATGAAAAAAAAAACACATGCTTTATATTTAAACACAAGACAATCGTCTATACTTTTCCATACAAATAGAAATTAAAGGGAAATGACTCAAAATAATATTTTCTTAAGATGGCCGCTGTTTTTAATAGCAAATTTAGTATCTGGAACATCGTTGTTAAACCTTAATTTTATGACATTTTTATTGATTTAACCCTTAAATGTGGTTTAATATTCAATTATCTTTAGTATTTTAGTAGAATATGCAAAGATATATTCATATTTAAGTCATATTTATTAGTTACCTTATCCCTACATTACTAGTGACGACCGAATTGATTACGCTAAAACTAAAACGATAGATTACCACCCCCAACTATAAATTCTAGATCTAAGTCTAGATCTAGATTGTTCAGATTTACCTGACTTATCACAACTAGAATCATAAGAATGTAATGTTGATCTTCTTCATAATTTTTGCTTCAGCCAGAAGTGTTTTAAATTTAACTACACTACACTACACTACTGAGTGTTAGGCTCAGTTAGGCTACAAACTAATAAACTAAATAAAATAACATTCATACTCATAACTTCATATCATAATAATCATAACCTACTAGAAATCTAACTACTAATTAGATTTCTAGATCTAGCTACCTACAGTTACAAAATAGAACCTACAGTTACATAGACATAGCTAATTTACTACAAGCGTTACTCAGAGGCGTAGCGACCCCTCATGGCGCCCGGGGCGAATTTTCAGTTTGGCGCCCCCCATATAGGACCTATATCCTATATATATATATATATATATATATATATATATATATATATATATATATATATATATATATATATATATATATATATATATATATATATATATATATATATATATATATATATATATGTGTGTGTGTGTGTGTGTGTATGTGTGTGTATGTGGGCAGTCTGGAAAAAATAATTACGCTGTATGATTTTCTTTTTATATTTTATCTTTGGAACAGTCTCTGTTTTGATATAGACCTCTAGTACATATTTGGATTTTAAGTTTGTTAGATTAAGGTCATACAATTGACATACAATAGCAAATTATTGTTCACAATGGAATACGATAAAATGCGTATTAACATTCTAAGTCGATGTGGAATTCAAATGCATTGTCAAAAAAATTCAAACAGGTTCTATAGCTAAATATGATGTATCTTTTACTGTATGGCTCGTAGCTAGGTTAAAGACAGTGGAGAATGAAAAGATGGCGGTTAGGACACAATACGAGGAAGACAAAAAATAACATCACTATGCAGGTGCTTGTGTGAAGTCCAGGGGGAAAGAGGAAGAAAAAAAGACGAAATAATTCCTGAAGGAAGTCGTTTGAAATAGAGAAGGGGAGGCTGGATTTTAGGGTTCGATCTTCATAAAAATGAGTTGACGAAGTGTTTCCTACGCTTATGTTCTTTAGGAAGCCGAAACGAATAAAAAGAAGAAAATCAAAAGAGCTTAGAACAGTGGGTTCCATCGAACCCGAGAGGTTCGGTAATTCAGTCTCTGGGCTTCCGCGTAGGTCAAGACACACAGCCGACTCTTATGATTCACGATCGGATTTTGTCAACTCTTTTTTTATGTAACACAATCGTAAAATACGCTTTAGTTCAATGAGTTTCTTTTCTGAGTGATATCGGTTATTTATTCCTTAATCCGGATTGAATTTTTCTGAATTTAGTCTTCGAAAAAGTGCCCCCCCCCCCCCCCCCCCAATCTAGGAAAGCTGGAAAGCGGTTTTTCCGGTCACTGTTTCTTAAGGATATATGTTTTACTGTTAGCAATCAAGGTAGAAAACAGTTAAATCAGTATGCAAAGGCTCTCAGCCGTTAAATTTCTTTACTCTGACTGTTTATTATTCAAAACTGCAGTTTAAAATGAGCTTTTAAAATAATTTTTTACCCCTTTTGGCGCCCCCCTAGGGTCGGCGCCCGGGGCGGCCGCCCTCCCCGCCCTCCCCTAGCTACGCCTCTGGCGTTACTAGCGTCAAGCTTGGTAGATCTAGATATCTAGTAAATTTCAATGTGACATGTAAATGTATTACTATTTTAGTAGCCTATGAAACCATCGGCCTATTTATTATGAAGCCTATGCATTATTATCATATGGCAATAGTCACTTTAAAACAGAACAGCAATTTCATATGTGAATCCTATTGGTGCCAAAATATGTAAATGAGAAGTCTGCAAAAATTTTTAGAAATTTAACCATGCCAGTTTAGAGAAAAAGTAGTATAACTAAAACTTCTATTTTTAACTAGCTGACTTCATTGCTAATATTTTATAGAATACTACATCTTTGTACAGAGCAAGTTAAATACATTTTTCAAGTAATTATTTATGTATCATGTATGCATATTACACAAAGATATAGGTTTTAACATTGATTGATTCATAAGAATTAATACAAATGCATACAATTAAAAACATTTAGAAAATAATGAAGCCATAGAATGAAAGAAAACCTTGTACAACTTAAGAGATGAGCACTATTTTTCTGGATATTTTCCACATATGAGTTTTTTGTTACTGAATTTTTTTAGCCCCCACAAAAATATATTTTTTGCCTTAATTGTTATGGTTTTTAACTTGTAAAAATTAAACTTTGCAATGGAGAATGCTAATGCGTTATAAAGTAATTTAAATTTATTGAGACAGCCTAACAAATGAACTCTGTTATTTTTTATAATGAATAATATTGTCAATTCTACATATCGAAACTATTAGGCAGACCTTTAGCCTACACCTAGTTACCACTAGTCCACTCTTCCATTTGGGAAAGGTCCTTTTTTAACAGATTAAACAGTAGGCCTAAGTAAAAGTTGCATAACTATTAGTTGTTATTTTACTTTTTTTGTTTACAGCTATCAACATCACGATTAGTAATCTCATTTTACAATCAACATCATAAAACTGTAACCATCATGCCATGACTGTCAGATTTTCACTGCATTGCATCAGAAAATATAAATTATTTCTGTTTTAAAATCTCAATATCAATAACATTCTTATAAAGAAAAACATAAGAGTCTAGTTTTATTGTATCTATACTCCCCCACCCCGCCTTTTAACTAGCATTGATGCTATGTTACCTCTCCTTCCACTAAGCTAAAAACTAGGATACATTTTTAACAAGTTTTAATAACCAACCACTTAACTATTCAGCCTAAGCTCAAAGTGTTTATGTGCAGACCAATTCATAATACAGAGTGTAAGTGCAGCATGTGTATTGTAGAATTGTGAATTTTTTAGATGGTAGCACACACCAATGCTGCAGGGAGATTGGTATCACTCCATTGTTCATTGTGGGTGAATGAGGGCTCCACTTCATACGTTTCTATTTCTGTACTTTGGTGTCACATTTGAGTCATATGTAACAACCGTGCGCAGCTTGTTTGAAGTGTGTGTTGATTGATATGTCTGTAGCTTTGCAACTGTTCACCCAATCTTGAATTTACACTGTTGTCTACGTGCATTTCTGGTAGTTTTTGTCCCAGATGCATTTTCGATAGTTTTTAGTTATAAATGTATTTTGAACAGTTTTTAGATACAAATGTATTTTGAATAGTATTTAGATACAAATGCATTTTGAATAGTATTTAGTTACAAATGCATTTTGAATAGTTTTTAGTTACAAATGCATTTTGAATAGTTTTTAGTTACAAATGCATTTTTGAATAGTTTTTAGATACAAATGCATTTTTGAATAGTTTTTAGATACAAATGCATTTTGAATAGTATTTAGTTACAAATGCATTTTGAATAGTTTTTAGTTGCAAATGCATTTTGAATAATTTTTAGTTACAAATGCATTTTGAATAATTTTTAGTTACAAATGCATTTTGAATAGTTTTTAGTTGCAAATGCATTTTGAATAATTTTTAGTTACAAATGCATTTTGGAATAGTTTTTAGTTTCAAATGCATTTTGAATAGTTTTTTAGTTCCAGATGCATTTTGAATAGTTTGATGTTTCATGAGCTATTTGATAAACAAGATATCCCTTCAGCTTTGATGAGAGTTTAAAAAATGTATACTGTAACAGTATTTTATTTAACTCATTTTTTTTATCTAAACATTAATGTGTTTATAAGATTTAAGTGGCCCTGTACTGTTAAGAATGAGTCATATGTGTAGCTGTGTTGTCATTACAAGAAATTGACTTTCATTTTATTTTTCTCTTTGTAGTCAGTTAGTCAATGGACACACACAAAAAAACAGATTCTAAATCTGATTTCAAAACTGTAATAAGTCAAAAGAGTTGAATTGTGAGTGAGTTTGTATCTTTTCATCATCCCATGGTAATAAGTGTTTCCACTTGTAGTCAAGTTTTGATGAGATATGCCTTGTATGAATCATGAGATTTTCTGTCTTCATGGTGTCCTATAGGTTTTTTTGTCATTATGTTGGTGTTTATTGTGTTTGTGGTTTTTGGGTTAAAACTTGTACTTTATGTTTTGTTGTTGTTTCCAGGAAAGAAAACTCATGAGATAGATGATGTTGGAGATAATTGAGGAGACCTTTCTGTGTATACAGCCACTTTATTCAGCTGTATATACTATACTATACTATATATATACTTTTTTCTGTACTTAACCACTATACACGATCACTAGCACAATTTCCTAAGTGAAACACCAACATTGACTAGCGAGGAGGGTGCGTTTGTTTCGCTGTGTATATTAGCCATTTTAAAACGTTGAATTCGTAAAGCTACAAATTTTGCATGCTTAAGAGCATTAAGCCCCCCCCCCCCCCAGACACACACACACTCACACACTGACCTAATGCAACCTACTACAATGCTAGAATAGACGAACTTCCCAAGCCTAATCATATCCAGTGTTTCTTCCAGACTTTTTTCTCCGGGAAGGGGGGGGGGGGGCGGACACAGTTAAAAGTATATATTTTCCATATAAATTTCATTTCGTTCCCGGGGGGGGGGGGGGGCTCTGCCCCCTCTAAAAGATGCCTGGAAGAAACTCTTATCCTATCCGAAACCAGCCTAAAACCTAGCAGAAGTAATTTTTTCTGTTTTGTGTTTCATTAACGTTTATTACATGTCGTTTTATTTGTTTTTTTTTTTTTACTTTGTGACGCTAGCAATACACGCAGTAGTCTATGAATTGTCATTTGTCGATTTGTTTCTGACGTATACAACATACTTTTCGTACTGGTATAATATTATTCCCACATCTCTCAAAACGTTTGACGTTCGTAGTCTTTGTGGCGACTCGTCCCCTCCCCCTTCACAACAACTTTGCCCTCATCCCTAACAGATTTGACCCCAAACAGCCGTGACCCCCTTTGTGACATGCTTTCGTCACTCCCCCGTCTGACTTGGCCGTGACGTCAAACTCGCCTCTCACCATTGTTTGATTTCAACAAGGACACGTGGTGTTAACCCCCCACAGCTTTACTGCAGACATTGTTAGACGTGGCAAGAATTTCTTGTGGCGATGTAGTGTTAGACTACCGCCTCAAGAGAGTTAACTTTGTTCCGTGTAGTTATCCCCCTTTTTACAAAAAATAAATGTGTGCGATATTGCATGTTTGTATTACGTCTTTATTTATTTTTTAATGCTTTTGATTTTTTTTTCTTCAGACATTTAAAAATGTTTGATATACAATCGAATAGTGGCCTTTTTAAGATTGTTACACTGTAACTGTAACGTTGTACATCTATAGCTAGATTTGTCAAAATAAATAGGTACATGTCGCAACCTTTGTTTAAACAGATAAATGGAGGTGTTTGGCCAGTTGGGTTCAACCATTACTGTTGACATGGATAAAAAAGAAACGTGTTTTACTTTAGATTTAAATTTTACTTTTTAGATTTGCAATCAAAGCGGTCATAAACATTTCTTTTTTAAGTTAAACCTGAAAATAATTCAGAAATTTTAAGTTTTTAAAATCAATGTTATAAAAATAGCAAACCCAGAGAACTTGAAAATACTTTTTTTTTTGTATTTTAAAGCTACATTTCTATTAGTTTTCATTAAGCCTGTTATCACCCGTAGTTTTACTTTCGTAAGCCAAACGTTGATTGGCTGTACCAGAACTCCCGATCGATATTCTGTAAACCTCACTTCATAAAAAAAATTCAAGAGTAATTTGAACTCAAAACTTTGCTGATACAATTTTTAAATAAAAAAATATTGTTTTTAAACAACATGGCTTAGTTCAGACACAATTGTCTCATTTTGTGTGATAAAATATGTAAACAACCAACTTGTTTTTACCTTTTTAAAAATTGTGTTTACTTACCGAAAATACCAAAACATCCACTACATCTTAAATAAATTCCGTCAAAAATCTAAGTCAAGTTTTTTATAACCAAATTTATTTTAACAACATCGCGCCAGATTTTTCAAAGTAATTTTTGCACTATTTCGAGATTATTCACAACTTCGTCCATTTGTTTTCTTTTGCCTAGTTTGTAAAGTGCGAAATTAAAAAATGTGTGCAGTTGCTCCAAATAGAATAGGCATTAGCCCTTTAGTGTAATTGAATTGCATGCACTACCTATGACCAATGTTTCTTGCGGACATTATTCTGGCATTAACCCTTTACTGTAATTAAATTACATGCACTACCTATGACCAATGTTTCTTGCAGACATTATTCTGGCATTAACCCTTTACTGTAATTAAATTACATGCACTACCTATGACCAAGGTTTCTTGCAGTCATTATTCTGGCATTAACTTTTTACTGTAATTAAATTACATGCACTACCTATGACAAAGGTTTCTTGCAGACATTATTCTCATGCCAGATGGGTGTTAAATTATCTATTGTCCATATTTTTTAATTCATTTTTTTGTCTGGTGGGATGGACGCTGCCGAAATTCTGCATTTGACAGTGTGTTCCTTTACTCTTTTTGTGTGCTGGGTTTTTTTTTAAATTAAAAATAACAATACTTAGGGCCTATTTAGAGAGGGAGAGAATATATTGTGTTCTTAATGCCCAGTACATAGCCCCCCCCCCCCCAAACCTTCAAGTGAATCCTGCTACATAGACTCCAGGTAGACTCGCAATGCATGTCACATAATTATATCGCCCAGTGATGTAATAAAACGATCACATGCATTATCGGGCCAAGGCTTTCGTTGCATCGATTTGCTTTCTGCCTCTCCAATGGTTGAAAATTTTTTTTTGTCTGACCCAGTTTCCGATGTTAAAAATAGACATGACGCAATACCGCCTCAAAATATGCAGTCCCATTAATGAAATGTTTTTTTTTTCTTTTTTTTTTACGGCCTGTCCTCGCGTTGTTCGGTCTCACGAGCGACCTGCGCGCATGTGGCCCCTCCCCCTGCTTTGTTTCCGACCTGCATGTGCACATGCCCGCGCCGCGTCATGCCCGGGGTCCGCGCGAGGGCCAAAAAGCCATTGACCGGGTGGAAGCTTCGCGACGGCGATTAGGTCACGGTATGTCGCGATCAGCTTCATTGTTTGAGGGGCCGACCTACTTGCGTAATGCGTTTGCTGATTTGACGGGAGGTTGTTTTTGGTCTTTTGAAGAAAGAAAAAAATAATGTCCTTTTATGGTAGTGGGTAGGGAGGGGAGAGGGGAGATTGACCATAAATTAGCTTTTTTAAAATTAATTATTTAAAAGGAGTTGCTCTTTGTTGATAATCTGAGTATACGTATTTGTCTATTAGCCTTATCTACTTGCTGGAAAACTTGCTCCATCGCTAACGATACCATCGTCATCTAACTTTTAATGATGACGTTAATCCGTGTTTTAAGCTAATCCTAAACCTGATCCGTGGGATTAGATTATCGTTATCATCAACGTGTAGGTACGTCTAATAAAAAAAAAGGAAGCCCGTTTTAAAATACCTGTCGTCTCGTTCAGTGAATCACCTGCGTGTTGTGACGTTATGTCACGCACGCGTTGCTTTAGAGTCACCTTAAACGTCCTTACGATTGGTGAAAAATTCGAACGATTACGCATGCAAACGACGAAACAAAAATAAAAACATTTCAGGTCAATGCTCTCTAAAAGGAATAAAGGGGAACAACCACCGGTTGATTCTCTGTGCAGTTCCGGTTGGGGGGGGGGGGGGTGTTACGTTGTATTTATGTACATGTACACGTGTAGGTGGGGGTTGTTACGTTGTATTTATGTACATGTACACGCGACTGGTACACATTTCCGTTGGATTTGGAGGGGGGATGGTCTGTCTATTGGCGTCAAGACAAAGTATCACAGGACTAATACATGTTAAAGCCGAAAGGTCTCGAGACAAAAGCTCTAACAGCTAAATAAATCTGGACATAAAAAAATCACCAACATTATCTCAGTGACAAAATATCTCAAAGACATATTATCTCAGTGATAATATATCTCAAGTGACAAAAAATCTGAATGACTTATTATCACGGTGACAGAATATTTCAGTTACAGATAATCTCATATCTCAGTGAGTGACAATATATCTCAAGTGATAAAAAATCTGAGCGACTTATTATCTCAGTTACAGAATATCTCAGTGACAAAATATATCAACGGCATATTATCTCAGTGACAGAATATCTCAGTGACAGAATATCTCAGTGACAGAATATTTTAGTGACAGGAATAATAATTCATCGCCAGATTACCCCAGAACAAATGATATCTCCAGATACTTTATAATGATTTATCTCACAAAATATCTCAACACAATCATAACTGCTAATGACTGGGAAACGTGTTTACATTGAACCAGTGTAGCGAAAACATCCTCTCCCACCCATCCCACTGACCCCAGTTGTTAAAAAAAAAAAACACATAAAACATAGCCATCAACACTACCATAGCCTACTGTTGTAGTAGGTAGTCCAAACTGGCGAAAAAGTGCGTTTTAGGGTCAGTTTTTGCGGTTTTCAAAAAAAAAATTTCACTACTTCTAGTTGTCCTATAAGAATAAAAATTATATGTCAATAAAGTTTAAGTCTTTATCTGTCGTAATCTGGTATTTTTATATCTGTAACACATGTCTGAATGTGTTTTATATTTGTTTGAAAAGTATCAGTTACGTCAACAAATTTCACCGTTTTGCGTGTACCGATCGACCCCACACTGTTTTATTTGGTCGCGGCTTCGCGACGAAGCATCGTAGAAGCATAATCTTAATGTCATTTTAAAGATCGAATTCTAGGCTATCGTTTGATGTATAAATTGAAAAAATAACTTGTTTATTTCATTTAAAAAATACAGATTTTAAACTTTAAATGACGATATATACACGGAAACAAACTAATTCTGTTTCAATTTTTACACCGATGTAAAGTTCAGTTTTATAACTACTTTGTGTTGTAAATTCAAGTATTTCTGATTTACGGTCGCGAAGCCGTACCCCCAATAAACATATAACCCTCGAGTCGACTTTCAGCCCCGAGTAAGTTGCTCGCCGAACGGTTTTAAAGGTTGACGACCGATGATGCTAAACGGATTTTAGTTTTACCCTTGCTAGAGCCTTCAAACAAGTTGTAAGTATCATTTTTAAAGTTTCATTTCCATTTTAATAAATGAATTTTAAGTTTGAATGTCAGTTTGGTTTAATTAGTACACGTTATTAATGTAAATTTGAACGCTTCAAGTCCACGGTTTTAGCGTGTGAACTACGCTTGTACACAGGGTGTGTTTAGACGTGAAGCTATTTAATTCAGGACATTCTAGGGACTTAAAATATGGATGCACTTAACTATTAGATGCTAGTGTTTACTAATTCTTTAAAATCTATTGACTGGGATCAATGATAGGGTCGTATTACTACAGTTTATCTGGACTATCACGTCAAAATTATGAATCGACAAATTCAAAATGGCCACCAGACTATCTTGGTTACTATGTGGACGAACTCAATTATTTACAGGGAACGAAGGTTAAATACTTATAAAATATTAATGAAACACAAAAGAAATGTATAATTATAATAACTATACATTTTTATCGATTTATTTAAAACAAAAGACACTAAATTTTAAGGACTAATGTGATTAATTTTTTTATTTTCTGTTGTGCACTCTGATTCTGATTCCCCTGCTGAATAATGTGAAATGGTCTGCGCCAGTCTCCTTAATAAAATGTACCAGATCAATTTTTAGATGGTTGTGCAATTTATTAAGATTGTACATGTTGTGACTTAGTTTTAAATGTTATATTAGTTGTAAGTGTAAGTAGTACTAGTAGTATTTCTCATTATTTATTTATTTTATATGCATATAATAGTAACAATGAAGGACAGTTAAGTTGTCCTATAGGATGTTGAGAACCACAGTATGGCATCTTCATCATTGGATATCTCAACCATTGTGGGACAAGCAACGATTATTTCAAATTTCATTCAGTAGAATTACTCTTAAAAATATATATAAAAAATATAAATTACTTTTAACAAAAAGGTGTTTTCAGGCTTTTTCATATGTTTCCAGTTATAGTCATAGGACAAATAGTAGGCCTACACAATAGGCTAGTAGTAAATTTAATTATATTTTATTAATCACTAAATCAATTGTTCGTTCCATAGCTGGAGACATTTACGGTGGCCTATCCAGAACTTTCCTTACAAGGGAAGGGAAGAAGGCCAAGACCCCACTCCCCCCCTCCCCCCTACAATTCCCAAAACATATTACTTACTCTTGATGCTCCACAAGATCAAGGTTGAGGGAAACAAGACGTACAAAGATGTTCCCCCAAAACTGTTCCCCCAAAGCAGTTATCAGGTTTGAAAAGAAACCAAAGCATGTGGCATCAACTGCTGCATCACTTGTAGGCATCACGTCTTTATTAAATTACATTACATTACATTTACTCTACTAAATTTTGATTCTGTTTCTCCTGCACTAGATAACTGTGGTATTTTTTAAAATAATATTTTAACTCATGTGATTTTTGAAAATAATTAACACATTTTTCCACGTCGATGTTACCAACACAATAATTTTAGAGTTATTCCAAAGCAAAAAAAAAAAAAAATTGAATTTTTTTTTTTATGAAAATAAAAGTGACCAAAACGCATTTTTGTCATTTTCAATTATTTTTTTACCTTAGAAAGACTCATTTTAGATGACTGAAAAAAATTGGGCATATATATTACAAACTTTGCAGCAACTTTACCTATTTCCACACTTCTATGTTATTTAGTTTAAAAAATATGGGTTCTCAAAAATGGCACTTTTTGAAAATCAGTTTTTTACCAAATTTTGCTTTTTTAAAAATCGCATAACTTTTTTATTTATTGAGATATTTTTATAAAATTTGTGGCATAGACCTTACAATTAAAAGTTCTTTCATGACATACTCACTCCAGAAGTCTGCAATCAATAGTTAATTTCAGTTTGGACTACCTAGTTGTAGCTAACTAACATTGTCTGCGTGTATACCTTGGCGCTACACTAGCACCATCCCCAAGCCTAGCCTTAATCTTGTAATTGGCTAGGTGAGTAATTCAGATCGATAGGAACATTAACTCCTTTCATAGGGTGTCCAAGCATTTTGGGTCATTTCTATGTGTATGAGAATGGTAATGGATGACATCGAGTTCAGTCCGCAGAGGTTTCCCATAATCCACCACACCACTGTATTATGTAACAGGTATTAACGTTAAGCTTATTAGATGCTTGTTCCTGTTTTTTATTTAATCACGTCGGATATTATTAGATGCTTGTTCCTGTTCGTTTTTTAACCACGTCATATAATGTTGATGGTTTGAATGCGACTGTCTTGTATCATGTAATCCTATATATGTGTTCATAATATGAGGTTGGGGGAACCCTAGAATATCTTAAGAATATGGGGGTTGGGGTTGTAAACCTATAATATATGTTTATTAGGCGTGGGGGGGGTGAAATTGCACAACTATTTGTGTAACGGCGCGTTAATAGGGAGGTAATCCCCGAAAATCGTCATCTGATCTCTGTGGGACAGTTGCAACACAGAAGGGTTGCTTCCCTTTAGTTGATACCATTAATTTAACTAGCACGTTTGGACCAGGGGAGGTAAATAGAATTGGTTTAAAAGTTAAAAAAATATATGTGTATAACTATAAAGCTGAAACCATGTCCCATAGCGGATAGTATTATTCCATAACGATAAGTTGTCACCCGTGTTATTTATCTGTTTTTTAATTGATATTTTTATAAGTGTAATCCTGTTAGCATTCAAATCGTAATACAAATCGATTGGTTTGCATGTATGGAGTGTAAACATGTTACGTATTTAAAAAACGTGGCGCCTTCAAAACGTGGTGTCAATCACCATTGATCTAGTGTTAGGCAGGGACGTATTTTATTCACAATACTAGAACACACGTGACATGTGCCACTTGACTAGCACAAAACACAACCCAGCACCACTTGTCGACTCATCCACACAATGGCCAACTCTATCACCGGTTCTCGTTGTGTTTAAGTTCGCCTCAGCTCGTTTTAGGTGTTTGTGTTTAGGTTAGGGGATGGTCTTTGGTTTTTTAATGGTACGGTTGTTATATGGATGCTGGTGTGAGGCGGTTTTGCTGTTTCCAACAGATGTGTGGTGGTTATCACGTGGTTATTGTGTCACATCTGGTCACATGTGATGCGGGGGAACCACTGGTTGTCTGACGGTTAAAAGCGCCGAGTAGATCTAATTATAGCTGGCTATTGAAGAGACTGTCACGAAATGGGTCAGTGTGTATAAATCGGGAGAATGGGGTATGTTATAATGTAGGTATGTTTGGTGGAAGGGATCATGGCTTAGCTCCATGTTTGGAAGGGGTCATAGTTGAACTGTATGCTTGGTGGAGGAGGTCATAATTTAGCTGTATGCTTGGTGTAGCTGTTTGCTTGATGTAAGAAGTCATAGTCTAGCTGTATGCTTGGTGTGAGATCAGTTTAGCTGTATGCTTGGTGTAGCTGTAAGCTTGATGTAAGAGATCATTGTGCAGCTGTATGCTTGGTGGTAGAGGTCATGTTTAGCTACTTGCTCAATGGGTTAGGTTGTGGTTTAGCTGTAAGCATGGTGGAAGCGATCATGGTTTAGCTGGTCTGATCTTGTTTGCTAGTGGATACGGTCAACTTTTAGCTTCATGACTAGGGAATGATGTCATCATTTAGCTGGTCTGATCTTGTTTGCTAGTGGATACGGTCAACTTTTAGCTTCATGACTAGGGAATGATGTCATCATTTAGCTGGTCTGATCTTGTTTGCTAGTGGATACGGTCAACTTTTAGCTGCATGACTAGGGAATGATGTCATCATTTAGCTGTCTGGCCGTCTGGTTTTATAAAAAGGTCGCGTCTTCTGGGAAATTAGAGATGTTTTTCATTATACGGGAGCGGGCGTGGTCGAATGGTAGAGCGCACGGATACTTACGTTCTGTCCTTACCTCCCCCAATTTGTAGACATAAAAACGTCGATAAGCTGCTTGTAATTTTCACCTATAGACAGACCGGTCTGTGATTACGTAATTATAAAATAAAAACCAGTTGGTTACATCAAATCTATTGTTATTATCTTTACCATAAATTATCATAAACCTGGCTCAAGTCCATTAATTGACACAACCTATCCCTGGCACTAACCGGCAATGGAGAGATAAAAATACGAAAAGATTCTGCATTGATCTACCAATTGTTTTTTCCCCCACCACAATACTTCTTTTTCTTTCAATATGTGTACATTCATATTACCTTAACACATATGTGATATGATGTCTGCTAGAGTCAGTATGTGGTACATGTGCTACTCATTACGGCTAATGATAGAATGCTGCCATATTTTCCATACTGCTCCTGACTCTAGGACTGTCCGTACTGAGAAGTATTTGAGCTCGGGTATGTCATTGTCAGTTCATCGTGCCCCTGTCAGTTTTTCATCTTTTCCCGGTCTTGGCCAAGACACGGGGTAGATGAAGTAGAGTTTATCTGTTTCAGTGCCCTCAGTATACAGAAGGAAAGTGTGGTGACCGCTATCTGTGTCCAGCTACCTTATCTTCTTTTCCCTAATGCTGCTCACGTACAAATAAGAGATGGGTGAACTCATACAGACTCGGGTTCGGGATCTGAAGTCGAGACTTTTGGGTTAGTAGTCGTGCGCTCTACCATCCGATCACACCGTATCACCATGGTCTGTTAATGTGCACAAATGGTCCGTTTTAATTTTTTTTTAAGTAGGCCTTTATATTTCTTAAAAGTAAGATCTATTTATTTGTTATTGGACGTGTTATTGTATTACAAAGTAAAAAGTATCTGTAGTTAGACTTTATCTTTTGAAAGAGTGTCAGTAACCCTGAACAAGAAAGTATTCGGATTTTTCGTTTTCCATTTCTTTTGGGTTAAATATCTATCCGGTGTCTACTCGTACGTACCCAAGGGCTATAACTCAACCCCAAGGGCCATAAGCCACACGTTGTAAAAGTACACAGAGAAGGCAATAAGTCCCGGGCTTTCACTGTTACCCAAGTGGGGTGCGGGGAAACAATTGGCCAGCTACGTCATGCGGCCCGTGTGTTGTAATTTACTTCCTCCACGCTTAGTGTGTTGTCAGCCGGTTGATGGCAGACGTGCGATAGATAACTCTCGAGTTGTCATTCAGGGGAGCCCACCCTCGCCATAGTGCTCGGTGTTTCCTGACGAGTTCGTCGAGTGTTGAGGCGAGCTGTATATCTACACCTAGTCTATGGTGTGGTTTATCTCTGTGCTGTAGGACTTTTTCATAGCGTTGTGTAGTGCAATAATAAATATACTATGTCAATTCCCTACCAATAGCTACAGTGAATGGTTCCTAATACTGGTCCATAGTACCTATTTTACTTACTTGTGGATTAAGGTTCCAGTCATGGACTATCGTTAGAGATTATGCCAAGGTATGTGCAAACCACAGCTGTGTATGTTATTTGATTTTATATAGGCCTAAGTCCAGTGTGTTGGATATATGTGTATGTGTTATGTATACACTCTTTCAACTGCTTAAACATTAAACAAAGCATGAAGTTACAAAAAAATCGGAATGTATCGGTTGACTAAGCGCTGTGTCGGTCTGACATTTTAAGCCTATGTTGATAAGGTTTTTTGATAGGGCAGTTCAGTGTAAGGAACTTCAGTTCAGGTTTTCTCCAGTACTTTATAAGCAACAGCATAAATCACAAAAAAAAAACAAAGCACAATGGTAGGCATGTAATAGAAAAAACATCCCACCTTGCTTGCTGTTAATAAATATTAATATCAATCTATATTTAATACAATGTGTCTTTGCTGTAGTTGTTAAACCTGTTTTAATTTTTCACTTGATCAAACTAAAATCAACCAGTTCTTTTTGTCTGCTTTATGTTTGAACAATGTGTATGAGGAACTGTATTTAAACATGACATGGGGACTAGGAGCTAGGTTTGATGTTACCTGGTGGGTTCCCTCCCCCTCCCCCAACTGATATCTCACTGTTTAATCGTTTGTTTTCTCAGAACTAAAATGGCCCATCTAGTGGAGAATGTGGTCAAGCAAGGTTATTTGAAGAAAGGGAGCACAGGATCAAGCCGCATATCAGGATTTTTCAGAGTAAGTACATGGTCAATCTTTTTTTTTTTAGAAAACAAGAAGTATGGAAAATCCAATTGTATTGGGTTTTTCTTTGGGTTTTTACTTAAATACTTTTAAGTTTGTATAGCAACACAAGTGTACAATTTCTTTATTTAAAAATTGACCTTGCATTGGCTGAACATTATATTCTACTTTCTGTTTTTTAAATTGAATTTATATTTGTATATATGTATATATATATATATATATATATATATATATATATAAAACTATGTTTGTCTCATCTTCCTAAATAACTGTATATAACTTTATAGTCAATATTCTTAGTTGTCTAACTATATCTTTGGATCCCATTATGAAGAATGACTAATTATCATTCTGTTAAATCTTCTTAACTTACTATATATAACTTTATAATTCAAACTAACTTAATACACCTAAATACAATTCATATTCTTAATCCACTGAATTATAAGAACTACATTCTGCATTATTGGTTGGCCAATTCTACCTTAGTCCTATCACTTTTGTTTGACATGACCCTACCTTGTATGACTATAACTGTACCATGTATGACTAAAACTCTACCATGTATGACTAACTACCCTGTAATACTAAAACTATGCCATGTATGACTATAAGTGTACCATGTATGTATATCTCTATCATGTATGACTATAACTCTAACATGTATGACTATAACTCTACCTTGTATGACTATAACTGTACCATGTATGACTATAACTCTACCTTGTATGACTAACTACCCTGTAATACTAAAACTATGCCATGTATGACTGTAAGTGTACCATGTATGTATATCTCTACCATGTATGACTATAGCTCTACCATGTATGACTAACTACCCTGTAATACTAAAACTATGCCATGTATGACTATAAGTGTACCATGTATGTATATCTCAACCATGTATGACTATAACTCTACCTTGTATGACTATAACTGTACCAAGTATAACACTACCATCTATGACAATACCTCCATTTTATACTCTCCACTTTCAGAGAAATGACAGCAACAAGTGGTTTGTGTTTACCATTAGACAAGGCATTCCCTTCCTGGAGTACTACGACAGTGAGCTGGACGTCTTCTCCCAGCAACCCATCAACTCTTTCAACCTCTCTGGTTGCCACAATGTCAAGTCTATGGGCAACACCAACCCTCCGTCATTTTGTATTGTGTGTCCAGATAGGGTCATTGAACTGGTCGCATCATCCAGGTGGGTGGACTTTGGCGCTTGTGTTAATAATAGTGGGATGGTTTGTATTTTGTTAGATTTGGGTAGTAGTTACAGATCTGGTTTCAAGTCAGGGTGGGACTCTGCTGTCAAGAAAAAGATCTGTCGTAGTGATATTTTCTTAATTAAACTGTATTCTTGCTAATGCTTACTCCATTCATATAATTATTATTTTTTTTTTTTTAAACTGGTTTTTTTTTCTCCCAAAACTCATTTTTATTAAAGTATGCTTCATTTCCAGAACTCAAATGGTTGAATGGGTTAACGAGGTTGAAGCAAGTCTTATTCGTCTTGGAGTTTTGAAGGTATGGCCAGTAAACCATTTACTTAAACCACTTTTTAAAAAAATCCATTCATGGAGATTTCTATGAAGCTTTTTCAGAACGTTTTGTTTATTTTACCATAAAGAATGTTATCAAAATAAGAATGTTTCTATACAAATTTTTAATGCTGTCTTTTCAATTTTTTATTTCCAGCAAGAAGTTGTTGATCACGTTTACTCAATATGTCCCGCAGTCATACAAAAATCAAAGCCCAATAAAGACTTTCAGGATGACTTGGAACCAGAAACTATGACTTCGGCAACGGCCGTAAAGATTTCTGAAGGGACAAGCACCAACGGTGGACCTGGGGGTTTCGGCTTCCTAAGCCCAGCAGATATACGCTCTGATAGGCCTAGTCTTACACCTAAAAACTCACCCTTAGCCCAGCGGTCATCTTCAGGGCAGTCGTCTGTATCGTCAGTCCAACCCCCCTCGTCCCCGTCCACTCATAAACCATCTGTACAAAGGATACTCACCGAGTCGCCGCCCCCGCTACCAACACGACCCATACTGACACCCGGTCGGGCTATTAAACAGAAAGCTGAAGAACAGCAGGAGAGATCTGAGAGCCACTCCTCCCCCCTGCAGCACCCTGACACGGGGAGCAGCAACGACAGCGACTTTGTCTCCCCTGAGATTATCGCCCAGCTGCGGGAGGCACGGAAAGCCAAGAACTTTGAGAAATCCCAGCATAAAATCCCGGAAGAGTCCCATGACTCGCGGCAGCACACGTCGTCCCCTGCTCACCTGAAGGAGAACCCTGGGTTCTCAAACAACGCTTATTTCGACTCCAGTCAAATCTCTCATCAGAGCCCTATCCGACTCTTGAAATCCATGTCCACGCCCGTCAAAAGTCCAAAACGGACAGTCGCTCGTTTGTCAGGGTCGCCAACTAACTCTGGGCATAGCTCTCCAGTGTCCAGTTTCCAAGATTTGGATAACGTATTCAGCGACTCCAACTCGGTGGAGAACTGTTACTCCGAGCTGCCTGGGAGTATTTTTACAGATTCTGGCATTGGCTTGGAGAGAAACGAAATGCTTGTTGGCAGCCCTTCTTCAAAACCGACGCCGATGCCCCGCCGGGGGTTACCTAAAAAGAGCGACTCCCCACCTGGGTCGTTATCCAACGGCTCTGATCACCTGTCGCCCTTTGACAATGAAATTTTCGTCAACGTCCCCGAAAGCTTCAAGCACAACGGGGACTTTGTCCTTGATGACATTGACGACGAGTACCCACTGTTGATACAGACTGCTGTGTGTAAGGACAACAACACTGAGACAAAGTCTCATGACAAGACCAGCAAAGCATTCCCTCTCACCTACCCAGACAAGCCAGCCGGGCCAAAGTCCTCCAAGGACGAGAATGAAAACTTCTGGGGTCCCATGTGCGATGACATTGAGCCACCAGACACAATGGCTCCGCCCATTCCTGCCATCCCACCTCTCCCGCCCCGCAACGACTCCCTCCCGACGAGAAAACAAAGCTCAAAAGCAAAGAACTTCAGTTCAGATTTTAAAACATACCCCAAAGGAAAGACGTCGACGTCCTCCAAGCACGCTAAATACTTAGACGACCTGAGTGTGGCGCCGCCCCTCCCACTTCCACGTAAAAAGGGGTCTGAATCTTTCCGCAAGTCCCACCCACCCAGTGCTAGTCACTGCCCACCCATGCCGCCAAGACGATCATCCGCACTACACCACAGCAACAGTATTCCCAGTGACTGCCAACCCCCCGCCCTCCCCTCCAGAAACTCTCAGAGCTTTTACATCAAGCGTCCTCAGCTGACCGGACACAGTAACTCCCTGGATATGTCTCCTGCAGAGGATAGCATCCACAAGAAGGAAGAGACCTCAGATGAAACAAAGCTGCAAGATATAGGTAAGAGTAAACTCCACGTTAAGTTTTCATTTTGTCAAAAATAATTTCACTTTGCCCTATAGATGATTGTCATTATTTTTAATCTTACTTGAAAACCTTATTTCCTAACTGTTGAATACAAATATTCAATCTTTTTCTTCTATAGTGTTAAGTTCAGCATGTTACATACCTATGTTCTGTTTCATTTAAAACATGAGTTTTTCCCAATTAGATTTAATACATAGTTTGTCATCCCTTTCTTGAAGATAATAATAATTATTTAAATGCGTAGATATGATTTTTTTATGGATCATATTTCACATTATCTATCAAATTTCATCTTCTAATTAACAAGACGGTTGTCTAATATTTTATTGATCATTCTTATTTTCTGTATTAAAAAAAACTTGCTAATAAATAAGTTTGAATAATTCCATCTTTTTATCTTCTTTCATAGCTTAGCTAATTTATTAATTAAGTATTGCCATCAGCAAGTATAGTGTCTAGAGAAAATTATTATCTTAAAATCTCTGTTGTGTTTTTAAAAATCTAATTGATCACCATGTGTAAACTACATTTTGTTGCACAATTTTTATTACTCAGTTTTATCATTTTGAAACAGTCTTTAAACTTGCATATTTTATGCTATAACTTTGCTGGAATTTGTCTAGATCAAATTATAGTCAAGATGAAATGGGGTATTCTTTGGTTATTATTACTGGAAAGACCACAGAGCAGTAGAGTTTAAGTCAAGTTTAATTAGATGCTTGTGCTAATCTGCAATTAATCATATCTTATGCCTTGTGATATAAATTAAACAGCTCATATTTTAAGTTAGTTTGTGATTCTTGTTTTGAAAGAGTTATTAGACAGTGTGTTTGGGCTGATACTTGAATACCCATAAACTAGAATTTAAATCTTTAATACAAACTATTCTTAAAAGATTCACCTCAGCTAAAATAGTAGTAGTTTGCACAGATGAAATGTGTACCTGACTTAAGTTTGGGAATTAATGGCAGCGGGTTTGTGTAGTAGTGACCATACAATTCATTTTAGTGCAGGAGGTGGGGGGTATAGAAACAGATCCACTCTTCTCCTACCCTGCTAATTATCCCACCCCAAGTAAAAAGTGTCACCTTTGGTTCACACCCTGAGTAAAAAGTGTCACCTTTTTGTTCACCAGTGACCAGCAGTAACCTGTCCGGCCTGTCGCAGAAGATGCTGATTGACAGGTCCCACAGCCTGCACACCGTGGTCTCCCTCAAACAGACCCAGGTCGAGATCCTGCAGACGGAGATCAACCAGCCCAGCGTCACCGTGCAGCTCACTCACAAGTCCTGCTTCGGCCTGGCTTTGGTGGAGTGGAACAACTTCCCATGGTGAGTAATTGCTGTAACCCTACTTGAGCAGAAAATCAATTTCCTAGAATTAGTAATTTTTTTCTCCATAAGCCATAAAATCACTTTAAAAAATATTTGTAACATTTTCATAAGAATAACTAAACATCTACTTCCAATTTCCACATTTTTTTTTAATTTAAAATAATTATATAACTAGTTCTAATTTTTTCTTTTTTTTTTTCTTATAAGTTTTGAATTTGTAAAGCTGTTTGAATCTTTAATGCATTTAAGTATCATTAGTTTTATTATGGTTGTCTTCAGCACCCTAACATTTACTAGTTATTTAGACTTATCTACATGAATCTTTCAAAGATTAGTTTGTATACATTTATCTACTTGAAAATTGTAAATATTTAGTTTTATAGAATTATCTACTTAAATATGAATTATCTACTTCAAATCTTTCAAAAGTTTAGTTGTATGAAATTATCTATTTGAATTTTCCAAAGATGTAATTGAATACTTAAAAATGGCATTGTCTTTAATAAACACTTAGTTGTGTAACTCCATCTTCTTGAATCTCGCAAAGATTTATTTTGAAGAGAATAAACTACATGAAAATGCCATTGTCGTCAATAAACACTTACTTGTGTAACTTCATCCTCTTGAATCTCCCACACAGCATTGCTGGATGGAACCAGAAAGATTTCCCCAGCCTGCATGGGAAGCTTCACGTGGGTGACCTGGTGTTCAGTGTCAACAATGTCAGGGTCACCTCCGTGGAGATGGCCCAGAAACTGCTGCGGCAGCCGAATGCCTCAGCCTCCAAGACTGAGATCATGCTGCACAGGATGCCCTATGCCAAGGTGTTTGCCATCCATCGCAGTGTGGAGGGGCAGAGCTTGGGGTTAAAGAGAAATGGAGGCACTGGTGAGGTATGTCAGCCCAGTTAACTAGTACTAGCTAAATACTTGGTCATCAAGGCTTCTCAGTTCTACTTAATCTGTTTTAATTTATAATTAATATTTTATAACAAATAGTTATTAAGGGTGTATTAATATGTCATTTGATGAATTTTTACAGATTTTATTTGAGCATATTTCATATGTAATGTTCATTTTACAGTTAAGCACTTAAAGTTAAATCTTTTAAAATTACAACTTTGTTTCATTATTTAGCCAAATATTAAAATGAATCCTTATTTTTATCCCTAGATTATCTATGTAGACCCTAATGGTCTGGCAGCTCAGCATGGCCTCACCCAGTACGCACCAAGTGCTTACGGTGTCAAGCGGTGCAACTGGTTCATCACAGAAATCAACAATAGGCCACTCAGTCTGTTTTTTAAGGATTGTGAAGTAAGTTGACACAAATCCTTGGTTGTTTTTTTTTTAACGTTACAGTTTGAGTTCATTTAGATTTGTCAAGTATAATTGAATTATTAAGTTATGACTAATTTTAATGTGGATAGATGAACACTCAGCATATTATTATCAGTGAAATGAAAGAATAGTTTCTATGAGTTCCTTTTCTTAGTAAATGCTGTATGACACTGTTGTTTTTTATGTTCACTGAAAAAAACTACTTTAATAAATATAAATATTTTATTTTATTTGAATATATTTAAGATCTAAGGTATATTTTTACAGTTACTTACGAGCAACCTGACATTTTTTTCCCTGCAGATTGACCTCCGTCTGTCAGCTGTAGGCAGGGAGATCTCCATCGTGGTTCAACCCTCGGACTTTATTTATGAAATACGCCACCAGTTTAAGAAGCTCAAGAATTACAAGAATTATATAACGCACTAGATATCTTTTTTTCAATGCTTGCTTCAATGGCTTTAGAATGCAATTTTTTTTTTTCCTAGCTGAAATCTTTACCTGATCTATCAAAAACCGATTAAATATTTTAAAAATTATTTACAAATATCTCTTTCGCAGAACCAGACTGTTCTAATTCCACTTTTGTAATAATATTTACAACAACGCTTTAAAGTTTTGTTTTCCTTAAAATGTTTGTATTAAACACTTTGTGAAATAATATGACCACAAATATTTTTACCATCATTGCATTGGTGAATTTCAAACAAAATGTATAAATCTGGAATGAATTGAAAAATGGAGTAAGAACAGCCTGGTTCTGGGGAAGCCATATATATATATATATATATATATATATATATATATATATATATATATATATATATATATATACTCAATTTCTGATCTTTTTAAGAGAAATTCT
The DNA here is from genome assembly GCF_028476545.2 of Physella acuta. Taxonomy (NCBI): domain Eukaryota; kingdom Metazoa; phylum Mollusca; class Gastropoda; family Physidae; genus Physella; species Physella acuta. Next base: position 194,666 of record NW_026732044.1, read on the forward strand.
GTGTCTGTCTAAATGATTGGATTATTCTTACATGATACAGGAAACTCTTTAAATTTTATTTTCTTATATTTTTTGTTTTTTGCCTTTTGGAGCTACTAGAACTATTCTGTTAAAGGAGATAATGACATTTCTCTCACTACATGGAACAGAAGCCATTTGTTCTATCAGTTTGTTATCTTTCTTCAGCCTTTCAGCTGCCTACCATACAGGGTATATTTAACAGCGTCACTTTGACGCCATATTTATTGTTTTCGCAAAATATAGGGCAAAGGGGGTCAAATCCCTTATGTAAATTACAAAGTTCCATTGGAATTGTGTTTCCTTACTTTTATCCTGTGATTTCTTTCAATATTTTATTTCTGCTATTTTTTTTTCTCTTGTAAACAACTTGACTGACTGAAACAAGAAATGTTTCTCTATATGATTATACTTTTTTATATGCTAAACTACTGTAATTATGTTGTTTTTGTTTTTTTTCTTCTGTAAAATGTAACTTTTTATTGAATTTTTTATTAATAAACATTGAATTATATAATGTATGTTTCAATTCAAGAGGAAATGTGTACATCATTTAAACTTGGCAGCATTTTGAAATGCACTTAAGTTTTACAAGGGGAAGTAATTTAATCTAAAACTTGCATCCCCTGGCTCAAATTCCTGCTTATAGAAATGTTACCAGCAGTATTGTATCATCCGTGTAGATAGTTTCTATTTATATTTTTAGCCAAGTCTCTCAACAGCTTTAAAAAGTCAAATGCTCATCATGCTTGTGTATTTATCTAGCTAGTAATGTGTAGACTTGTAATACATGTGAATGTACAAACTGTCCATACACTGTGTCACCAGGAGCAGATAGTGTACTACAACCTTATCTAAAGGATGAAAATACCTGTGTACTACCCTACAAGAATGAAAATACCTGTGTAATAATTATTAAATTTTTTTTGTGTATGAATGCCATCACTCTAAATATGAATTAATGAATGAAAATATTTGTGAAACACTCTGTAGAGGATGAAAATTATATTCCTAAAAAAGATGAAAATATTTGTGTAACATTTCTAAATAGATGAAAACACTTGTTTTATATTTCAACCTCTGTTTACACTATGGTACAAAGTTTTATCCTTAGCAAAATAACTTTTTATTTCAAATATTTTATTGATTTTTTTATGCTTCTTGAATTCATTGAATGAAAATGGTTTTAAAGACTCCATTTTTTTATTTAGTAGGTTTGTTTGGATTCTGAACTCTGAATTTCATCTTCGGTATAGGTTCAGATCTCAGCTGACTAGTAAACTGTTTTGTCACCCGCGTTCATCAGATCTCTTCTCATTGAAGACATTATATTTTTTAATTATTTGATCTCTGATTTATTGTGTGCCAATTATTTCTAAATTTCTTTATAAAAATCTATTTTTACACATTTCTATTAGTATTTAATCCAAAAAATCTAAATTTTATATAATTATAAACTTTAATTTACATAGAGGTTTTTAATTTTAGCAATATTGGAACGAAGGAAGGCTGTTTTAAAATAACTTTTTTTAGATTTTGAAATCTTTCATAAATTGTCTATGTAAATGCTTCAATAAGTTTTAATTGGCTTTTCTTTACAAGCTTTTAATATCATATACAAATGAGTTGTATCATATAATGTATTTGTACTTCATTACTTGTAACTTAAAGGTTAGTCTGTTTGCTTAAAATCTAATCATTTTCACCGTTAATTTAAAAATCTCGCTACATTTTTCTAACATTTCTAAGTTTATTTTATTGATTTACATTCATAGCGTGGTGCCTGTTGTTCAGTCTGGCAGTCGTCACAAACTCTGATTCAATACTTTATTTCAAAGTCTTTCCTTCAAGACAATTTCTACAGTAGCCATAACTGTTGTGTCTTTCAAAGTCATCAGAAGCATTCAACACAGTCCTGTCTGGTGACTTTAAAACTACAAACCTACTGCGACAGTGGGGCTTTCAAAAAAATTTCACGGAACTATTTAATTAGTTTGAACTGGAGAAAATAACAAAAACCTAGGAGTTTGTTAAATTAATGTGCAATCATGATTTAATTACTTTGCTCATTGATGCTTGTTTTATTAAAAAAAAAATACAAATAATGCTTCAAAAGATTTTGAGCTATTTCATTTAAAATCTTTCAACTAGCCTGCCTTATGTCTATAATTTTGTCGGTATTGGATGTTGATAAAATTGATTACTACATGTTTTGAACATTTTCAATATGCTATTTTCATATCTTGGAGTTGTATGTCTATCTTAATTGGGCCAACAATTTTTAAATTTATTTTTATCATTTGTACCTATATACTTGCTCTATGTAGATGTTTGCATGTGTATATATATAAACCTGCCAGATATCTACTATTTTATTTGCATATCTTCATCAGTACTGCTGCTTTCAATTATAATGAGTACTTCTGAAGTATTTTCAAGCTTTTCCTGGTTCTTATAAAAACAGTCAGGATAATTCAGTTCAATTTTATATCAAAAACAATTGTAGCTGTAAAGCTTGGCATATTATTTAGCGTCACTTTTCTTTCTTTATGATTCGATATGTTTGCCTCTACACCTTGACACACACACACACATGGATATATATATATACATACATATGTTGTCTTAGCTTCTGTTGTAGATCAAGAGAGCTATTAGACCCCAGAAATTTTTGTGTTGTTCTGTATTTTAATTCTTGAACTTTGACCTTGTTGTGCTGGTCTGGCTATATTTCAATAATGTCATGTGATTTCTTTCCATGGTCCAGATCTCTCTGAGTATAGAGTGTCATTTAAAAACTGACCTTTGCACTTTTGTTGTCCATTTACCATGTATTGGGGGAAAAAATTGATATTTTTTACTTTGTTATTTCAAGAGCAAAATTGTGTAAATTTCTGAATCTTTCTTTGTACATTTTGTTAAATGTTTTGTTACTTTTTTAAAAACAAACAGCTGCAGCTATTATATGTAGATATGAAAGTTTAAAAAAACTTGTATGTGTATATTATGTTATAATTTTTGCTGCTTTGTTGATGTATGTTGTCAACTTAGCTATATACTGGACATACTAGTCAGATTTTTTATAAAATTTTAATTAATGACCAATTTTTTAAAAACACATTAATGTCAATTCATGAAGATGTTAGATAGTAGTAGAAATGTATTAAGATGTAAATATATATAAATTAGTTTACTCAAATATAATTTATTATGAATAGTTAGAATTGCAGTTGGTGGATATTGTTTTTACATAATGTTACTACTCATTTATTAAAAAGTGGGTGTCTTAATTAAGAAACATTTTTTAAACAATAGGAAAAGCTACTTTGAGTCAAATTTAGGGCATTAGAATGCATGAAATGGTTTAGCAAAACAAAATCTTTTGATGTTACGTAGTAACCATACTTTTTTGTTAGGTACAAATTTAAAAAGTGGACACTCCAGGTCGTTAAATTTAAAAATTAATCTTAGCATGTGACATTGTGACAAATCCTACATTAACTTTAACCCTCTAGCTACTGTTACTTTGACGGAATTTACTTTAACACTATAGTTTTTGACATGACATGACCTACCCTAACCACAAGCACCTGACATTTGGACTAGACCTACACAAATTTTAATGTAAAATATTCTAGAGTTCAAGAAATTGTAATCAATGTTTTGATTTCATCATCATCTTCAATTTGTTTTAATTTACCCCCCCCCCCCCCCCCCGCCCCCCATAATCCCATTTCCTCTGGATTGACTGAAAATTCCCCCCCCCCCCCCCCACCACACTACTCCCTCCCCCTTTGCTTGAGCTTTGTGATTTGATGAATATTTGAGAACTTAGTGCCTAGCTACGTAGAGCCTGTTCACTGTCTTTGTTTATGTCCACTTGGCCATGTCTATAGCAAATGCAATTTTTTTTTTCCTTGTCTTCACTTCACCTTTTGTCCACTTGATAAGCTTTCATTCATACGTACATTCCCATATAAAAATCTACATTCAGAAGAAATGTGTAGATGTTATCCATTTCATTCTCGTCATTGTGCTGTGCATTTTGATTACATGTTTTATGCAAGAAATATATTTATTTTCACTGTGCACTAGATGATAACATTGTTTTTATTTGTTGTTATTTTTAATCTGGTGTTGTATACTTTTTAATATATTTTTTTTTTTCAAAAGCAATTGCTATCTGACTGTAAATATTGAACTGCCATAAACTAAGAGCAATTTGTCTAAAATCTAAACAACACCAGATCTGTCATTAACATTTTATAACTGTTCAATTGTTAGTTTCAACAAACTGGAAAAAAAAATATGGATGTGCTTTGGTTTTTATTGTAATTTAAATCATCATCCATTCCATCATTAGTGTGAGTTAATGTGACTAGTTGATTTATGTCACTCCTGCTCTTATGTGTCTGTGGCTTTCACTACGAATAATTTCCAAATTTGTTTCGTTTCTTTTTATGTTAAAGTTTTTCATATTTGTTGTTTACATTTTTCATGTTTTTGTTGTTAAAATTTTTATATCTGTTGTAACGTTAACATTTTCTGCCAATCAAGCTTTCAATTTTTAATTGGTTTTCATTTTATGTTGGTTTTTTTTTTCTTCAAGTCAAAAATAAATTACTTTTTTAAAATAAATTTTTAGGTGTTTCTTTTTTTTATTATTATTATCCTAACGAGTTACGTATACAGTATTCACTGAACGTCTAGACTAGACATCCTAATATATATTGTAAATATCATAAACGGAATTAGATCTAGTTGATTTTCTTTTTAAGAAGTTTACATTTTTATAGGCGCTTAAAAATAAGCTGTTGTGTTTTAAAGAAACAATATTTAAAGTTTGGTATCAAATGACTGAATGTAGTTTTTCTGTTTCTTTTGTGAGAAAAAAAATGGCACCACGAAGAGGGTAGAATACTGGGTTACAAAGTTATGCTCTTGGTGCCATAATAAAGAGATTTGATCACAAGGTCTGAGTACAAATAAAACCAACTGATTTTCCAGGGAGTCTTTTAAGTTGACCCTATGTATGTTAATTAATGTAGGCTACATGTCCGTTGTGATTCACACTAAGCTACCATAGAAATAAATACGTCTGGCACATACACAATTCAAGTGGGCCCCAAAATATACGTCTGAGCCATACAAAATACGTCTTCTTCTTAATGCCGTTAGTGCCCAAGACACATGGGGCAGATGAAGTAGAGTTCATCTGATTCATAGACCTCGGCATATGAAGGGATAGTGTGGTCAGCACTATCACTATGCCCAGCAGCCTTTGTTTCCCTAATGTAATGTAGGTACCCATCAGAGCTGGGTGGACTCAGGGATGTTCCACTGATTTGAACCCGGATTCGAACGCGAGACTCTCAGGTTAGCAGTCTAGCTCTCTACCATACGGCCACATCGTCAAAATACCCCATAAAATACGTCTGGACCAAACAAAATTGAAAGAAAATATAAAACTATCATTTCAGCAATTTTTTATTTATTTATAAAATTAAAAAAAAAATAATCAGGCCTCACTCTTCTTGAACACCCCTCCCCCACATCTATCATGCCACTAAGATTGTTGCCATTGTACCACATTATTTCGGCCTCAAAAAAAAAATAATTTAAAAAAAATAATTTTTTAAAAATACTATTCAAATAAATCTTTAAAAAAATTGGATTTCCAGGTAATTCGACTATTTAAAAAACAGCTTGGAATTAAAGTTCTTGTTTGTGATTGCAATAATCGTCACAGCGATCATCCCTGTAGCTCCAGGTCCAAGGTGTACTCACCAAGGGAATAATCCTCCCCGCTGAAGCTCTGCAGACGTGTAATGATGTCTGCAACTCGCTTGATAGCCTCGACTTTCTGGGTGAGTATATGATCTTCTACAAAAGACTTGAGCTGCAAAAGATAACAAAACCGAAATGCTGAATTCCAATGTTTTTGTTGGTTGTTTAAAGCGTGTTTTCAGTCTTAATTAAGCTTCTAAATAAAATAATATATTTTTTACGAGTTACATGTTATTATTTGCTAAAGACCTAAAATAAGAATATTGTTTTACATGTTTGAATAAAGTAAAAAAAAAGATAGTCAATGTCAAAACAGGGGTCAGTTTATAATCTAGTAAAAATATTGTTCATTTCAAATAAATGTTTGTTTAAATTTTTTAATAATCTAAAAATAAAGATAGTCAAGTTGGGATGAGTGAATGAAAAAAAAAGTGTGTTTAAATTTTCGAATAAGTTATAAATAATAAAATTCATTGGGATCGGTAAAGAAATATTTTTTTAAAATGTTTCAATTTTCGAATAAGCTAAAAATAAAGATAGTCACGTGAGGATCGGCAAACTTCCTGACGGCGATGGCTTGTTTCTGCAGGTCCAGTGCCTGGCTGTTGACGTCCCTGAGGGCTGTTAGTGCCGCCTCCATGCCGGCCAGGCCTGGTTTAGATTCCAACCTCAGCAGGAGCATGTCGTAGGAGGAGGGGCGGGGCTGTAGAGTTAACATAGGAAACTTTGGTTCTTGTTAGGTGCTTGACTCTTCGTTTTGAGATTATTCACAATTTGTTTTAAATTCTTGGAACATGTATTTAGATTCTCGACAATGTCTTTTTCTTTTTTGGATCATCCTTATAAGTTTAGGTATGAGTGCTGGTTAGTCATCCATAAATGACGACATTTTGACGATTTTTACCTCCCCACCCCCTCCCCTCCGTCACACATCGTCACAAAAAGCCAGACCCCCACCCCCCTAAATGACGTCACACCTCACCCTATAATGCAAACGTGTGACGTCACACCATCTGAACCCCCCTCCCCCTCATCACACACCGTCACAAAATTACTGACCCCCCTCCCCCCTAAGAATGTGACATCATTTTTGGATGACCCCTTAGGAATTATATTCGTTCGGGGGGGGGGGGGGGTAGATGCGCTTGGAGGGGGTGTAGCCTCAAAAAACACTTAGTCCTTAGAGCATCCCAAATCCACCAAACTCTGATGGGTGCGTGACTGACGTTAGGAGAAACTAAGGCGAATGGGCATAGTGCTGCCATCATTACACCCCAGGGTTATTGAAACAGATGAACTCTACTTCATCTTCCCCCCTGTGTCTTTGGGCACTGATATGAAAATCCTGATAGACCCCCATAAAACGTTAAAGCTATTGACTGTCCTGTATGGTCTATGGAGGGGATCACATTTCCTAACCCCCCTCCCCTTGCTTGCGCCACTGCGAAAGCTTAAAGCGTTTTTGAAAGTTATTGAGGAGAGTGAGGTTGACAATAAGAAGGTGATCGTATATACGATTTTAACAGTTACGCAAAATTAATATTAAAACCTTCTCTGTTAAATTTTGTAATTTAGTGGATACCAAAAAAAAAATATATATATAAGCATAAAAAACAACTTCTAGGACTTACAATGTCATAAAGGGCGATAAATCCTCCTCTTTTGTTGACGTAGGATAAGAATTGTCTCGCCTGATCCAACTCCGTCTGCCACAAGTTTGTCATGAACTTGCTGAACCCTGGCAGAGCCACGTCCGCTCTCTCGTAGAAGGAAGCCTGAAAAACAACAGTTATCGAACTTGAGTATTGCAGTCTTACAATGGCGTCACTAGGGGGTGTGGTGGGAGGGGTGTTAGATGCGGCACCGAGGTTTACCTAGTTAGGGGCGCCACTGTCAAGAAACCAACTCACCATGGCTAGGTAGTAGTAGCTTGTGTTGAAGAGTCTCTGGATCAGGACGCTGATGTCCTCGTCGTGGAACAGATTCTGTTTCACTTCCTTGACCTGCAGGTTTGCTGGGGTTCAAAGGTTAGAGGTTAGTTAGTTTAACCCAGTAAAAACGTATTAAAAAGATAATCTTTTTTAAAATAGGACTCAATTTACTCGTTGTGGCAATGCTGGGGGCTCAAAACCTCAAACAAGAAAACTAAACTTATTTTTCCGAGTATTTTGGGGGGGGGGGGAGGGGGGGGCGGGGGGTGGGGGTATGCAAGGTACGATTAGTTAGAAAATGCGCCTCTAGAAAACAGTTCATCGCGAAGAATCGCTATACCGTGAACATTTATTTTTAAAATTTCAAACGTTGTTTTTTTTTCCTAATTTTTTAAAACAGTTTTGACTATGATGTTTCACATCTTTGGTTCCACGAAAATACAAAGAATAACAAATGTATCTACTCACCCATACAGAAGGCCCTGGGAGACTCTTTCCGCTTCCAGACGCCATTCGTGCAGGCGTACATCTCCTTGGCGTGCTTTTTCTACAAGAAACAGAAGCAGCACATTTTCACCAGTGGAAAATTATTTTTATTTTTTTATATTCTTGTTTTTTTAAGTAGTTTGAAGAAAAGAGAATAAAGATGAGTTTAACTCAAAGTTTACCTGTTCCGTCCTATTACAATATTTATACGTGCTTACGTTGGATACCGTCCTACCACCATGTTTATCAGCGTACTTGCGTTAGATATGGGCAGCAGTTTCCCGTCCTACCCCCACATTTATCCGCGTACTTCCGTCCTACCCCCCCCCCCCATATTTAGGATATGGGCAGCAGTTTCCCGTCCTCCCCCCCCCCCCCCGTCCCTCCCCCACATTTACCCACGTACTTACGTTGGATATGGACAACAGTTTCCCGTCCTACCCCCCCCCCCCCTGTCCCCCTCATATTTACCCACGTACTTACGTTGGATATGGGCAGCAGTTTCCCGTCCTCCCCCACCCCCCCCCATATTTACCCACGTACTCACGTTGGATATGGGCAGCAGTTTCCCGTCCGGTCGCCTGTTACACTTGAGGACGCAGCTGTAGGCGCAAGATTTGAGGTTGAACTGACAGTCCATACGTCCGTATTGGGCGGTTGGTGGGGTCAGCTCCCCGCACTCTGAGGGAAGAGTTTAGAGTGTATCATCTTCTGACAATATGATGAGTTGGCGAGATTTATAATAGATCATCTTCTGGCAATGTGGGCGTTTGGGTGGGGGTTTGAATTGATCATTGTTTTACAATATGGGAGACTGGTGCAATCTAGGATTTATCATTTTCTTACAATGTTGGATGTGGTAGAATGTAAGATTTATTATCTTCCGAGTTAGAATTTATCATCTTTTTATAATGTGGGAAGTGGATTTATTATATTCCGAGTTAGAATTTATCATCTTCTTACAACGTGGGAATTTGATCGAATTTTTTTTATGATGTATCATAATCTGGGAATGTGGGAAGTGTTAGAGTGTAGGATTTATTATCTCTTGAATATGGGAAGGAGCTGCATGTTTGTGATCTTTTAGATGGTTAGAATTTCTGAACGTTATTGACTTCGTCCTAAGTAAAAACAGTGGACAGAGTTAAAGCTACAGGCGTCAAGATGGCACCGATTCAATTCATGTCGGCATAAAATCTTTTGCCAGAATGTACCCACGTCGATGCACTGCTAGCTTAATTATGAGGCACAACTGTACCAAGGGAGATGACTTAAATAAAGGGAGACTACGAAACTACAGGTAAAGTATGTTTGGGGATTATTTTACTATTTTAGTGAAGACGGACGTTATATTGTACCTTTTAGAATATGAGACGTAAATGTTTAACTTACCTGCTATCTTGCTTTCACACCGCTTAGCGTTAGGGTTGTCGACTTTGCTGTAGTAAGTTGGTGTGATAGTCACCATCAACACCACCAACGTGAACACCTCATTGAGAAACATGGCTGGCACCTTTGGATATCTCAATACCATAACAATTGTAACAATACGCGCACTGGCTATCTCATATCTTTATAGTGGTACATGCACTACATTTTATATAAGGGGACGGCTTGGTCGAATGGTAGAACATACGACTGCTAATCTGAGAGTCTCGAGTTTGATTCCGAGATCAAATCCGTAGATGGTCCCTGGGTCCTCCCAACTTTGATGAGAGCCTGTCTCACGTTTGGGAAACCAAAGCCTGTGCATAACGCTGACCACACTATTCCCAAATATGCCGAGGTCACAGAAATAGATGAACTCTACTTCCCCTGCCCCAGTGATTGTCAGTTTTGAACGGGAACTTTAATTAACGTTTCATATTGAAAAGTAATATCTGCACAATCTACCTTCGATTTTCTTATCTAATTTTTTTAGTGGATTCTAAAATTTCGGTGTGAAAATTTATAATTTTTAAAGTGGTTTCAACTTCGTTCATTATAGTAGGGGGAAGAAGCCTAATAAGTCTAAAAATATACTTTTTGATGTTCTAGAGATTTCTGATTTAGTCAGATCGCAACAAATTACGACGTTTTTTTTTTTTTATAGGCTTCTGAAATCTGACATCTGTAGGTCATCTCTAGTGAAAGTAGCATGGTTGCCTGCACTGTATCAAGAGGGCGCACACGAATGGTAGTGGGTTCAAATTCCGGTCAGCTAAACTTTGCCTTATGAACGAAATGAAGACTGGTTGCTCTCCACTTTCACGAACAGTTTTGAGAAAAACTAGTCAGCTCTACTTCACCTGTCTGAAAGATTACTTTCAGATCATAGAAGCTTGTGGCCAGCTTTTATTAAGCGCTTTCACTTCCCTTGATAAGCTGTTCTTTCCAACACTTAGCTCTTGTGTCTAGGTAATAGTGAGCTTAACTGAGCTTTAAAAAATGGGACGTTTTGTTCAAGGTTGTCCCAAGTTGTTGTCCCAAGTTGCGTTTAGTCATCCTAAGTTGTCCAAAGTTGCCCTAAATTATCCTAAGTTGTCTAAAGTTGTCATTTGTTGCCCTTAGTTATCAAAAGTTGTCCAAAGTTGTTGTGCCAAGTTGCCTTAAGTTATCCTAAGTTGTCCCAAGTTGCCTTAAGCTATCCTAAGTTGTCCCAAGTTATCATAAGTTGTCTCAAGTTGCCTTAAGTTATCATAAGTTGTCTCAAGTTGCCTTAAGCTATCTTAAGTTGTCACAAGTTGCCTTAAGTTATCATAAGTTGTCTCAAGTTACTTTAAGTTATCCTAAGTTGTCTCAAGTTGCCTTAAATTATCATTAGTTGCCTTGAGTTATCCTAAGTTGTCTCAAGTTGCCTTAAATTATCATTAGTTGCCTTGAGTTATCTTGTCCCAAGTTGCCTTAAGTTATCCTAAGTTACCCAAAGAGCCTGTCCTAGGTTTCATTATTTAATGTTTTTTCAACAGTCATAAAAAACAAAATACTTTTTAATGTGTAAACTTACCAAATGTAAAGTCTAAAAATTGATCGCTCAAATATACACATCCAGCCTCCACTGATGTGTTAGGGTGTAGATAACAACATGAACCTAATTAATGTGTGTGGGTCACTGTATTGTTATCTTGCACACGGCAAAGTACGCATGTCACCTCGTTATTGGTGTATCTAATCTCTAGCCCTTCTGCTAATCTAACGGTATCGACCACCATTTGATTGGGCGAGTTGCATTTGTGCATTGACTGCTAAATGTAAATCGAACGCAAGGGAAGCTAATGGTATATGGTTGAAGGGAAACAACTCATAAAATGCAATGGAATAGCGGAGTTTATTTCTCCTAAAAATGTTTTCCCTTTTTAATTTTATTTTTTTTTAATTTGTATATTTGAAAGAAAAAAAAATTGTGAGGTTTTTAACAATCGATTTTCGTGATTTTCAAAAAAAAAATCAAGACACGCAAAGAACAACTGAGCTTTACGTACGGATGGGAGATAATGGGGCTTTGGAGCAATATAACTGTTCTTGTGAAATATTAAAGGTACACTTTTGGGGGAACGTATTGAATTAGTTCAAAGTTAAGGAAAATATTTTGCGTGTTACTGTTATTGTGTTAACAGCACATTCGTAACATTCAGTCTAAACATCGAAGGTGAAATTACATTTTCACTGTTGTTGTTAAAGTTAAATTAAAAATACTTTTAGATTCGTTTTTTTTTTAATGACAGCACACAACCGGTGCTAATTACCACATTAAATACCGTGACCCATGAAAGATCCATCTAATCATGTCTGGTTTCATTTTAATGGCGAAAATATTATTCACCAAAATAAACTCAAAATCTATTTTTATTGGCCAATCGGCGCACGCAAGGATTGGCGGGAAAATCGCCTGGGGCCGACAAAGTAAAGTCTATGCCGATCTGTCACCATAATCATAGCGACGTGTGATTAATTAATATTTGTCAATTAGTAATATGTCCTTCGGGGCAATTAGAGTATTTAGAGGTCCAGTTTTGGTGGGAGGTGTTTAATTTACCATCACAAATAAAAAAAAAAACACATTTTAACAAATAACTTATCATTTTATTTTTAAACTCCAAAACTAATTTACAAAGTTTAAAGCTAGATTAGGGGTACACAGTTTAATTGATTCAAGTTAATGATTGTCCTAAATATTGCGCACTTCAAGGTTAAATAATTAAAGAAATTATTGCTTTTGACAATACTAATTACTGTTCTTGGTGATACTGATTATATTTTTGGCAACATATTGGTGTGATTACAAAGTAAAAATGTAAACAAAACTCAATGTAAGCAAATTTTCAAACTGCTACACACAAAACACTTGATGGTTTGTGTCGTCTTCTTTCATGAAAGATTCTCAGAAATCAAATTTTAGTTGTTAATCAAATAAAAACATGCATGGATTCAACTACTTGAGATTTCAGAAGGCACAAATCTTTTTTTCTTAAATTCATTTTTAAAATTTCATTTTTTTGTATTCCCAAAATGAAAATTGGTGTAAACTATTCTTTTCCCATGCTAAGTGTTTAAATTTAAAAAAAAAAAAGATACTTTTTTTAATAATAATAAATTGAACCGTAAACAACATTTTCACAACCATGTCAAACAAGCTTGGTCCGCCACTTCGTTGCTCATCCTCAACATTGAAACAACCTACTTTTTGTGTGTGGCGTATGGGTGTAAATTCGCATACCCTCCTAGATTTTGGTACGGATAAGCCCCGCCGTATCCGCCTATGTTCTGGTAAGGGAAAGCACCAGGGTATCCGCCTATGCCCTGATATGGAAGACCAGCATATCCCCCTCCATACCCTCCTCCAAACCCTCCACCGTACCCCCCACCGTACCCTCCACCGACCCCACCATACCCTCCACCGAACCCTCCACCGACCCCACCATACCCTCCACCGAACCCTCCACCGACCCCACCATACCCTCCACCGACCCCACCATACCCTCCACCGTATCCCCCCGCGTATCCTCCAGCGTTCGCTGCGCTCTCCTCATTCTGAGCCCCCTCCTCACTTTTGTACACCTCCGTCTTGATGATGCCGGTGATCCTGATCCCGTAGTTGGACTTGGTGTTGGCGTTGCCGTTGTAGTTTGCACTGTAACCCCCGGGGAAGTAGCCACCTCCGAAGGGCACCCCGTAACCAGGGGCGTACCCGTAGCCGTTGATGGGAGCGTAGCCGTAGGGTGAGTACCCGTACCCCGGACCCCCGAGCAGCCTGGACTGGAGGTATGAGTTGGAGGCGGCTCTCAGGGGGTCCAGAGTCCCCCCGCTGACAGGGGGGTTAATGCTGACGGTTTTGGTGTCTCCGTAGACCAAGGCTAGCAGCGTCGAGGCCAGGAAAAGATAGTTCAAAGACGGTGACATCTTTGTTTATCTGAAGATAAATGTATGTGTGTACGTGAGAGTGGATTGTCTGCGCTTTTTAAATTTCCGTTTTTTGCCCCACCGATTTCATTACAATAGGGCTGGTAAGTAGGTCACCAACCAGTTATATGGCTCGTGCAGGTTTTATTGAGCCGTATAACTGGTTGGTGACCTACTTACCAGCCCTATTACAATCAACTTATACTCTGGTAAATAGAGTAGTATATTGGTGTGGTACTAGCCTATGATTAATTATGAAAAAAAACATTTAGATAAAACCAACAAAAGAATCGACCTGCAAACTAATGTTACTAAGCACTAGAAAATTTTAATTTATTTCAACTCACACAACTATAGTGTGGTATGATCACACTTCAAGCGAGAATTTTTTTTACCGCGAATTTGCGAATTTACTGTTAAAATTCAGTTTTAAAATGCTATTTGTCAAATCAAAAGTGTGACTATACACTATCTGAATTTTCCTTTCCCTTCGTTACAGATCATGACAAATGACCGACCCCCCCCCCTCCACTCCCACGGAAAGTGACGTCATTTATGGACCCGTATTGAAACGCCAGCAGAGCAACACAAAACCAGAACGCATTATATATATATATATATATATATATATATATATATATATATATATATATATATATATATATATATATATATATATATATATATATAACATTTTTCATGGTAATGAAGTAGCAATGATAATGCATTTCGTTGAAATCCCGACCGAGACCATAAATATATGGACCAAAATGTATGGAGACAAAAAGAAATCAGACAATCAAAGTGGCTTAAACTGAAAACACATTTTACTACTTATTTTTAGTTCAAACAATCCCGTCAATAGAAATTCCACATGTTCTATTTTATAATTTTTTAATTATTTTTAAACTAGATCCAAGCGTCATCCGGCAGGGGCATGGTAGGGGTCCGCAACGGGTGACACCATTTTTGGGGTGACACAAACATTTAAATAAATCGTTAAATTTACTGTCGAAACAATGTCTCATCAAGTAAAATAATAAAATTGTTTAGGAGAAGATGACACGAAACTAAAAATGCTACATTTTTGGAATAGATGGGGTGTCACCCTCTCTTATAGCACCTGGTGACAACAGACAAAATGACGCCATTGTCTAGATCTGCGTCGTAACTAATTCGATTTAGATTTAAAAAAAAAAAAGCAAAAAAAAAAAAAAATTAAAAAAAAATTATAATAATAAGGAAATCCATGGAGCGGTTTGGCCTATTGGTAGAGCGCTAACCCGAGTTCGAATCTGTGTTCAAGTCCATACCCGGCTCGGATGGGTACCTAACTCACGTTAAGGAAAGCAAAGGCGGATGGGCATAGTGCTGACAGCATTATCCCATCGTATGCCGAGGTCACTGAAACTCTACTTCACTTACCCAATGGACTATCAGGTTCGAAAATAGGGGGGAAAAAAGTAGAAAACCTCTAATCAGCATACATAGACCAGCACTAGAACTGTCTAGAACGTAACCAGTATGGTTAAGAAACAAAAAAATTAAAGGTAAGCTTAAAAATTTTACGCGAAAACTATTAAATTAAGTTCATAAGTAAAGTAAGGATTCTGGATTATCTAACTTGGCGTTATATCAAAATGGTAGGGCCTATCGGAAAACCGAATTCGATAAGGAATGTTCATGCGGCAGTAGAAAAAAGAGGGGGGTGTACTCAAAGTATCGATTATGAGATAATTATGGTGACTAAATTATATTTTTTAGTAAAAAAATAATTTAAAAAATAACAATAAACAAAAACGTGTAAAAACAAAACATTTATGTTTATATAAAACTTTTAAAAAAATAAATTAATTAAAAAACCATTTCTAACCTTGTTTTCCTAATTGACTTTACGTCAATCACGAATGTTCGAGAGAAACCTTCTCTCTTGGGAACACTAGTCCAAAAAACCCGGCAACTGCCTTGGGAAAAACAGTGATTTATACTTTGCATACCGCCATACGTCATCAATCCGTCACGTGATTCAAATGTGGCTATTTTTATTCCAATGATTTTTACAGGCACGGGGGCCCTACATCATACAAATCGTTATTTATTGCATCAGGAAGACAGTTTTTGACTTAACTAATTAGTATAAAGCCATCAGTGCCACAGGCTACATTTTTCACCCTTTCGTTTAGGTAGCTTGTTTTAATATTTTAATTTGGCGAGTAAAATGTCGGCACTTGTAGCGTCTAGAGAGAAATTATTATCGTCGGTAGTGCATTACCGTTTTAATTTTAATCATTAGGCCTTGAGATCTAGATCTAGATCTAGTATTTAGATCTATCATACCTTCCGGTTTGGCTATTATGGTAAAGGTTACGTTCAAGGTTTGGGTAAAAGCTAGATTTAGGGTCAGGGTTAGTGAAGCGATAAGTGCTAAGAAATTCAACAATTAGCTTCGATGCGACTTTTTGATGAGCATAATTTAACTGGTTGAAAATATTTTATTATCATTGGGATTATTCTGATTACACCTTTACTAACTCCTCACCTTTTCTCACAAAAAATGTAAACTAATCGTTTCCCTTTTTTATGCAGCCGAATGTTTAACATGACCCCAGGTGAAGCCCTTCATGCAAGGTGTAGGCCTACATGCAAAGAACCCCCCCCCCCCCCCCCAGAGGGTTTTTTTTCCCGGGAGTCTGATCCCTGTTCAATACCAACGGTATTACAAGTTCAGATCTCAAACTTCCTCTTGGATCAGATAACGTCAGCAAATTAGGGCAGCTGTCAAGCAGACGTGACAGTTGTTGATGAGAAAAAAAAAATTATAGGATGTCGTAAAATGTACAGTGATATAGGATGTCATGAACTGAAATCTAAACTAGATTTAAGGAGATTAGAAAAAAGCAAAGAGAAGTCGTAAAATGAAATGTGGTGAGGTGTAATAAAACAAATAGGCCTATGCCCTATATTTAAAAAAAAAAGCAATGCATTAAATTTTTATTAAAAATAAATTTGCTTTCTTTAAAAAAGAATGGTCGTTCATGAAATCTCTTCAACACAGTGGTTGGTTTTTGTTCTTCAGATTTTGTTTTCTCGGGGAGGGGTGGGGGGGGGGGGGGAGACGACGACACAAATTTCCAGTGAGATGGGGAAACAACGACAATGGCTGAAGTTTTTAATTTTTGTATCAATTTTTTTTTTTATTTCGTCTAGAGTGGTGAAGGGAAGGGTGGTAGTCCTCAGGAAGAGATGCCTGAAGTTGCTCATTATTTTAGCAATCTTAAAATCAGTAATACTCACTGGCCTATTTTGTTTTTTTTCCAGAAATGTCTGGTTTATGTAAATAGCCTTGTCCTATAAGGCAGTATAAGGTCCCAACATAACTCATTAGGAAGCTTTGGTTTTAAAATATTTTTAAAAATATTTTCATATTGTTGCATTACTACTCTATTTTTGTATTACAGAAGTATTGAATATATAATCAAGATTTTGAGGGCCTAAAATAGTTTGTGATTGCAGTTGTTAAATTGCAATATGTATACTCTAATAATTATCTACTTATGTAGTAATATATCTTTTTAAGGATGTTATTATGCTTGAATATGTTTATTTTAGGTTGCGTGTTTATTAAAATACATACATTTAGCATGTAGTTATTTGTATGTGTATAGGATCTAGGTATTATTTTACAAAATACATGAATATTGGCCTGTGATACATATGGATAATATTGTAAGCTGTGTATATTTTTAAGTTAGTATGTATAAATAACCTCAAACAACATAAGATCTAATATCAAACAAAAACTGTATAAAAGAAGAAAAAAACAATCTCTTTTCAAATCTTTTATTCATCTAAACTTTAAACTAGAATTAAACATTGGAATGTTTAAAACACATACATATTTTTTAGATTTCTTTTGCCTCTTTAACTATCAACTGTTTCAAGTTATATATGGGAAAAAGTTTTCCAAAAGTAAAAAAACAATGTACAAATTTTCACGTTTTTTTTTGTTTCTTTTTTTTTTACTTGAAGTTGATTTGTGGCTGGTCCTTTAGACACCAGCGGCTTGCCAAGACAACCAAGGGTTGCCAGACATAAAACACAGGTTGTCATGTCAACCAGGACTGTGATCTAACATAGATGGTATCTGTCATTGACAAACTATCTTACACACACATATACCCATACATACTGGTCTAATCGGCACACTAACTATGCTCAGTACTAGCAAGCTAGCCATGTCACTGACAAAAAAAAAAAAACTAGGTTAACATCAGAATGGGGTTTTTCAAGGTTATTCATTTCTTTCCTTCATGACAAAAAAAAATTATTCTTAACACACAAACGCACAACATATTGAAGTTTTTTCTTCCATTTTCTTCCTATAGTTTCTATCAACCAACAATTTTACAGTAACATATAGTGAATAATGGCCAACATATTGTAACAACAATCAAGTGTTCATGAGCTTTTTTTTTTGTGGCACAACATACAAGACAAAGATAGGGCAATGAAAACACCTTTACAAAGGTTTATCACCTTCAAACAAAGATACAAACCATTTAACTACACAAGTTTTTTATGACTTGAGCTAAATCAAGCTCATTCATATTTTTTTTTACGTTTATTTAAAACAAAACAAATAAAATCTACCAAATTAGAACAGATTCAAAACTTGCAGAAAAACAAGCAAAAATCTCTCTAAATTTTGATAAGACAATATGTACTTAAACACATTTTATAAAATATACACCATGTGTGGATGTTACATTTTTTTGAGTTGTTTCCCCTTACCAAAAAAAACCACTGTCTTTACATTTCTGTATTTTTTTTTCAAAGGCATTAATCATTTTTAACCTTCTATTTATATAAATTTACACAGGCAATGTTAAGACTCATCTAACTTCAAACCATTTTATACAGACATGCTAATACTATCCATAAAACAGCTAGGTACACTTTACAGATAAACAAGTCTAATAACTCTGGTCAGCATAATGATGGTAAAATTAAAATATGAGAAAGTCAAAGAGAATTTCAATTTGCATCAAAGTCAAAGTACTGAATCAATTAAAACAGAATGGGTAGATGTCAACAATATGAATGAAAGCCTACTAAGACAGCCTACTTTAGTTGCTTAAAGATATTCATACTTAGCATGGAATAAAGAAAATACAAAAATTTAAAATGGACATAACATCAACGTAACTTAGAGGCCTACAAGGGGACATAATACATATAAGAACTAAATTTAAAGTGTGAATATAAAGCACAAAAAATGTATTATTCATCCTTCTACAAACTTGACAGTATACAAACATAAAAAATGTAGACTTAGTACATATTATAAAATTAACTTTTTCTACGAG
The DNA here is from genome assembly GCF_028476545.2 of Physella acuta. NCBI lineage: Eukaryota > Metazoa > Mollusca > Gastropoda > Physidae > Physella > Physella acuta. The sequence continues at coordinate 213,633 of NW_026732044.1, forward strand.
GAACATAATGCATACAATTAGACACAATACAATCTAAAAAAAAAAAGGTTTGAAAATTTTTTTTTATCCTTTCTTCTAAAAGCTTGACATCTACAAAACATTAAAAGGAAAAAAAAGGGAAACAATACAGAGACAAAACAAATTAAATGAAGAAAAAAAAACACCTGTAAAAAAATAAACCAAGTAAATATAAAGCATAATTTGTATACTGGTAATATAGAGATGAACCAAATAAAACATACTTAAAGCTATTACACCTATCTGACTTCCTTTGTCAAAATTAAAAATTGATTACAAATTAAACCTGTGCAGTACATAGCGTTATTTCTTCTTGCACATACAAGCATAAAAATGTCAGTTTATTACAGTGTAAAGGAGATGCTACATGCTTAAGCACTGAGTAAAGTAAAAAAAAAAAAAAAAACAAGGATAAAATTTATATATAAATATCCTGATAAATTGACACGGTACTGTACTATTCATTTGATGTATTTGTAAGAAATATAGTGCATAAAAATTTCTTACTCAAGTATAAAAATAAAGGATACAATTTAAGGATAAAAAAAAATTTGCTGCTGTAAAAGGAAGTTAAAGGACCCACTCAAGACCGGCAGTCCCCCCTCATACATCATTTACCAGACAGTACGTGGCCGTTTCTTGAATAACAGTAATGGTGGAGGACCGTCCCCTAGAATGACATTCTAGGCTAATCGCTGAGCATGGCTCTTACTTTATGGCTCAGGTAAGTTATGAAACTCCATGACAACCAAAAGCTTCTCCAAGACTAACTGGCTACTCATCATCTTAAAATGAGGATCAAACTTCATCAGCATCCTAATGCATAAATGTCATTTACCCCATAGTATACTCGTCATCAGACCCACGTCATTCTTCAATGATAGACAAGCGATGATACTCATCTAAGACATTCGCAACCTCTGACGATAAAATATTTTTTTTCTTTTGCTAGGTAAAAATTACAGTAGCAATATCCTCACTGTAAAAAGTGTTGCAACACTGCATTAAAAAAAAAAAAAAGTCGGGAGCCGGATACTCATATCAAATCCTGCATGATATCAACACCCTTGTTTAACATATGTTCGGGCATCATACACATTTAAAACAAAAACAAACGACTGCCTGTAGGTATAATTCACTCTCTCCCAATTCATCAGCTGTCAAGTAGAATCACAAATCTCTTCTATCACACTAAGCACTTGGTTCCTTTATGTGTGGAACTCTACTTTCAAGCACATCACAATCGCATGATAAAAAATATGTGAAATTCTACTTTCAAGCACATCACATTTGCATGAATTTTTTTTTTTAATTCTCCCGTTGTGAAAATAAAAAGTTGGACATTATGTACAAGTCTTACAAACACAGAGTAAAAAAATTTGTTTTCATTTTCAATGTGATTTTTTTTTAAAATGAATACAAAGAAAATGAAACATTGATGAATGAATTTTTTTTTTCCAGATAATTTTCAATACACACAAAAGCAATTTGCTGTAGGCTGTCATTTTCAACTGGATTTCCAACACAAAAAATGCAGTTAATGTTATTAATAAATAATTAACAGAATATGTGTATGCATATTCCGCCCATCTTAAACATAAATTACTGCAAGTCATAGCATTATATATAAGTCAAAACACACAGTTCTTATCATGAAATATCAAAGATTAGAATAGCAACTCTTCCTTGCAATAAAACTCATCAAAATGATCCATCAACACATTCTTGCCAAAATGACAAGCAATATATTGGTACTTTCACTTCTCCATGGAAGAGGATAATATTAAATTGTTCTTTGATTTGTCAAGAGATACAAATGATTTAGTTAGCAAATATAGAGATTATAGTTGTCTGTACCTCCCAATTAATCATTGAATTACAGAAGCTTTAAGACTTAACAAAAATGTTTGTTATTTTTTTTCAAAATTGACTATTGAAATGCAGCTTAAATTTTTTCAAAATAATCTAGCAATATTTTTGCAACTATCTGCTTAAAAAAAACAACTAAAGAATTCCAAAAACAAATTTATCACAGACGAGGGTAGATGACAGAATGCATTCTAAATGACAACAATGAAAACGTCTTGCCTCAATTATGCTGAAACACAAGCAACAAACATTATGCAGACAAGAGAGGTTAACTCTGAGAAACAGTAAATCAGATCAGTGAGGAAAAAACTTGAGAAAACTTTAACTTTCAAAGCTGAGAACAATTACTGAGAGGTGAATAACCTCCCTTTTCAGATTATATTTACTTAGCAGTTAAAAATAATTTTTTTTTAGTGTAAAAAGCATATTTTTACTAGAATTTAATTAAATTATAAAAATTTGGGTGGATTAAAGCTAGTAAGTAAGTGCTTAGGGTAGGGTGGTGTGGATTTAATGCTAAACTGTTGCTAACCTGACTCTACCATCCAGTGGCAGAGAATTTTATTTATTTATGATCTTAGACCAACATCTTTTTTCCCAAACTTTCTCATTTGAAAACCTTCAGATATTTCAGAAACAAGAAAAAAATTTAAAATAATCAAAGACATCAGAAATGTTAAGTCCAGTATAAACTGAGAAATGCAGTAAAATTTCAACTGTGAGACTACATGAAATTAAATTGCTTTCAATGCAAGATGCTGCTTAAATAGACATGGTTAAGTTTGATGCAATGTTCCCTCTAAGGACCAAGAGTGTGTGTGCAAAAAATATGTTGTGTGCGCGGTGCTAAAAATGACTTGGGCAAGTTAATATGTATGTTTAAGCTTGCAATTAAGCAGAGTAATTAAGGCATGCATTTTGATAAATTAATAGTATAATGTGTAGAACTAATGAAACGTATGCTATTAAAAGAAGATACAAATCCCATCTAAATAAAATAAAATACACAACAGAAACTTTTAGAGTTATACTTAGACAACAGGTTATATGGTCGACGTACTATGTTAGTGTAATGCAATCGTATGTTAAAAATGTTAATACCATAACGGTAATACAAATACAACAGTTTAACATGTAAACCATTTTAAAGAGCTGACTTGAAAACAAAATTAGCTAACCTTTCAGTGGCATTTATTGCAATTTCTCGCGTCTAACCTTGCCTTGCTTCCACACCTTATATGATTTGTTTAAATCCACATCCTTTCCAGCATTTAGATATAGTTTAATTCGCATTAGATTATCCAAATGTGTGGCTTCAAGTCTATTTCGTGCTTGTACTTTAATGCTGTTCATAAGACTAAAACCTCGCTCGCAATCAGCGCTGGATACTTGAAAAGTACAGCATATGTAAATTAACTTTGCCAATGAGCTAAATTGTTCATCATTTAAACTCCTGCGTTTTCAGTTAGTGCATTTACTGAACCTGATTTGAGTTTTTCACTGATCTGAAAATTGAAGTCATTTATTGCGTGATAATTGACTCTTCATTTGTTGTTTGTAACACGTCTTTGTACTTTACGCACAGTTCTTTGATATCTTTGACGCCAAACTCAAATGCGCAATTTCTAAAACCAGTAGGATCAAAAGCTGAAGAAAACTGCAGTTCATCTCCTGGAAACCTTACATTTAAATGATCGCAGACCGATCGTATAAACTGTGTGATTTGTCTTGTGTCGATTCCTACGTTTTCATTCAAAATTTTCTTGGCTTTATCATTCCAATAAACATCTTCACTCAGGTATTGTGCTTCTAATTTGCGTATTCTAGAAATGCAAAATTGATGTGCTTAAATAGATGATAAATTATTTCGCTGCAACAACATTGATAGATTAGCTAATTCAGTTAATACATCATTAACGGTATAAAGCGCAATTTGATACAAGGGATCTTTTAATGATTTCAAAACATAACAACAAACAGGATCATTGTAGTCTTGAACTTGTTCCTCACAGTAAGCAGCTAAAGCATCAAGATTTCTAACAAAAGCACTGACAGCAAAGTGACGTTACAACCAACTAACTTCATAAATTGGTCGAAAAGAAATTACATCCATATCATGCACCTTGACCAATTCTTCAAATGCGCCCTTTTTATGCTGTTCAACAAGATGGGGGACCTTAGCCTTCAATAAAGCAGCTAATCCCTTCCTACGGCCTAACATAACCGATGCCCCATCTGATGTCATCATTACCATGCGGTTCATTTCAAGTTGATGTTCAGTGTAGTACTGTGTTATGGCTGCCTCCAGAGCTGAGGTATCACATGCGGTAAGCTGAATTATTCCACCAAAAACGGTTTTGTAGAATAAAGAATTGACTGAGCGAAATTTAAAATAAAGGATTAGCATTTTATGTACAAATATGTCAGTACTTTCATCAACTATAAGCGTGTGGAACGATGCTACTCGAAGTTCTGTCAGTATGTTCTTTACAACCACCTCGTTGATTGGTTTAACAAACTCAAAGGCGTAATTCTTACTTCGCCAACTGTCTGGTATAGAAACATACTTCCCCATGTTGTTATGAATCAGTTGTACCGACAGCATCGAGGCGTGCATCCTAATGGCGAAAAGAACATTATCCATTAGGATTCGAACTTGATCCTCGTTAGACCGCTGGCACTCAACTCGTTCTTCTCGCTCAGTGTTAGTTTCAAGTACTAGCAGCACAGAACTTACACTTCAGATGCTTCCTAATTCAACTGAAACATTCTAAGAATCTGGCGTATCGGTTGTCACTTTAACTTTGAGCCATTCCAGTTCAAACAAATCTCTCGCTTTTTTTTTTTTTTTTGCTGTATTGTTTTACCGCCTGTTACACAAATTATTCTTTTCAACATGTTTAAATAGCACAGAGTAGTAAACTTTTATTCCTTATTTACTAAACCAGTCTGTGAATACTGAAACAGTTCGATCCAGGTGGACGTAATAATCCCAAGAATTGGATATATAGTATATGAATCCTTAAACCAAACAGAGCAAAACACATCCACCTTTAGTAAAGTAGATTTTGCATCTGACTTGGGTAAACCGTCATAGTATCAAGGTGATGGGTGGGGGTTGGGAGATGGGGAAGGGCAGTGACAATAGAAAATAAAACCTTGCATGGTCAGCTAGTAGCCACAATCCCTTTTACGGTCAGTTTTGGGGTAAACCATTAAATCAAGCAGAGGGAGGGTCACCCAGACATCACATCGGTACCCGCCCCGCTCAATTTAGAGTTAAGTCATTAACTGGACCTGTGGTATGACAACCGAGGTCAACCCCTCCCCCCAGTCAATGAAACCTGTGATTTCTGTTTATGCCCCAAAACACAAATACTGTTCGTTTAACAAAACAGGTACTAAAAATGTCGCTTAATTCAAGCCACTGACCACAATTTTTTTCGTGAATCAAGCTTGCCCGACGTTCTGATAATCTGTGCGCGGCATCAGAAAATGACTGCGCGGCATATTTGTAAGGTTTGATGAGAGGTTAATTTTGATTGTGAAAAAAAGGATTTATAACAACTTGATCCAATAAACACATCCAAAAAAAAAAACCTCAATACTCTCATCATTTTGAAATGTACATACAAATGATTAAACACAAAAATATGAGTATTTATGAGTTAACCCTAGGAATGCAACTTTTATTTCCTGCTGTTGAATAAAATGAACTTATTTAATTTTAATATTTTAACTACTTTCAGAAAATAACTTTTTAAAAAAAAATACAATTTTAATTCTGAATTTGACTGATTTTTTTTTTTTCAAATACACATAACACACAATAGTAAATAAGTTAAAAAGGCACAACATTCTAAGGTATTGGGACCAAAATACCACAATGGATTATGAGCTTTTTGGCCCTACAATACACACACTGGTCTTAATGAAATTCTTCAAACATCATTTATTATTGCAAAATGGCTGTGTGATGGAATGAGGCAACATCTGACTAGACAACAACATAAAGATAGCATAAATAACACTCCAGTCTGTATTCCACATGGGCTAACACTCCAAAATTTGGCCATTTGTAATAGTTTTAAGCTAATTTTTTTTTTAACGAAAATAGTTTTTTTTTCGGAAGTATCTGTATACGGTGAAAAGTTTGATGTTAATAAAAGATAATATTTTATCAATGTTTTCTTGAAATAAACTTTTCTTTAAAATGATATTTAAAAAGACAAAAAAATATTGTCATCAACACAATGTATAATCTTTTTCTTCCAGACCAAAATACTGTGACCTAATGTTTGTGTATTTACAAAACCATTTTTTGTTTTGGCTGTTAACTTTGTTTCATCTTCCATACACCTCATAGAACATTTTTTAAATCTTTCAATATAAAACATTCAATCATCTTTCAGCACAACACAGCCCCCCAATATTTCAAGCACGCCCATACGACCTGAGAATAATAAATAATTTATATGTACACTATACGGGCGATCAATGATATGAGATCACTTCAAACCATCAAACTAAATAACTTTTGTCCTTTACAAAATAAAATTGAAGATATCCATTTCAAGTTTAACACCATACAAACCCAATCAAAGTTGGATGTTGAAAATGTATAATGTAAACAAAACCAAAAAAAAAACAGCTGCGTGATTTCTTTGTTACGACTCACAGAAAAACACCAAGCAATGTCTCTGCTTTTATCAAGGCACAGCTCTTCACTAACAAAAATTTATAAAGTGTTTAAAAAATTATTTTTTTTTAAATTCTTTTTATCACAACTAATGCCTTTTTTTTCTTCTTAGGAATATTAAATAGTCTAAAATTAAAGGTAAAAAAATGTATTTCCCCTTCCTTTATATCAGGATCATTTGTATTAAATAAACCTGACCTAGACAAAAATAGTAAAAACATTTTATATCTGTATGTGAAATATGATATAAAATACAATATCAAAGTTACATACCACCTTTCAGCCCAACTGCTATGTTCTTTGCCCTTATATATTTGTACAAGGCAACTAACAAGCTTATCATACTGTAAATATAGTCAAACAAAAAAACTGGGCAAGTAGACAATACTCATCCTTGTATAAAAAAGATTACAACAGGTTTATGAAATGTAATACTTTATCAGTCTCTAAGGCATCAATATACACTTAAGTGCAGGTAGGAAAATACCAAGTACCAGGTCGCAATTTTAATGTACAAATCAAAGCAGATGCATCGTTGTCTTGTGGTTTCAAGTTAAACAAAACAGCCCAAATGTTTTATTTTGCTGGACGCCTGTCCCTTTCAAATCTGAATCAGATCTAGCGCATTATGTGCTGTCGTTTTTTTGGCTAAAGATAAACGTTATATACTGAAACAAAAGTTTTTGTAACACATTAGAAAATATTTCTCACTTGCTATGTTATATAAAAGTAAAGTTTGTCTTAGAATGTAAGAAATTTTGAGCATAATTTGATCCTTATTTTGATTTTTACTTTTAACATTTAAAAAAAAACTGTCACATGTGAAACATTTTAGAATATAATGAAAAAAAATACAATTAAATAAATATGCCCGTTCTATGCCATTGTAGCCAAAATAATTAATTTGTAAAAAAAATAAAAGAAAATAGTAAAATCCTTTTTAAAAACCAAAACGGCTATTAATTGCTAATCTACTAAGCAAAAGTATTAAGATTTAACTCACAATTTTATTATTGTGTTCTATTTTTTAAAAGTTTAACATTTTGTTGTAAGATGTATTATCTGAATGTATTATATATTATTACCTTTAAACACTAAAGCTATGTAATTTATGAACCTTAAACAAAAGCACACTGACTAAAATTTTACTTTTATTAAGTTTATTAATTAAGCTATTTCTATATTTTTTTAAGTTGAGCCTCTTGAATCAATGTGATAAAAAGATGGCGAAAACAAAATTATTTAAAATAATTAAAACAGGTATAATGTACAAGTTGTTTCATCTTAATCAAAACATGTTTCACACAAAGTTTAAATATTAATTATACTGCCATCTAAATAAATATTGTTCTATGTATTTAATTCAGATTATTCAGGTTTAAAAACAAAGAGAACCTACAACTTCAAGTAAATTTTTGTGGAAAACAGTTAAGTGTACCATTGAAAAAAGGTGCAAGTAAGGATTATGGCTTAAGAAAAAAGGAAACCTACCTTGGATGAGAAAATGGACATAACAAACCAAGTTTACAATTATTTTCTAGCCAATTGGAACAGGTGCAGCCTCGAATGAGCTCATACTGTGCAGAACTGAATCCTAAAGCTGGAAGACAAATTTATTTTAAATTAAGATTCCGTAAAAAATACCTAATTCCAAATCAACATTCAATGCTTGTAAATTTAAAAAGCTCTACTTTCAGTTTCAGCTAAAATTAAAATAATTCTTTCTGAGAACTTAAAATAACTCACGTGAAAGTCAAAAGACATAGGTAACAACAACAAAAAAAACTAACCAAACGACTGGTGCATTTCTGAAGATAACCACAGATGATCTAGGTCAGACGAGTCTTGATGCATCTCTTTAGCTAACCAAAATTTCTCAAGCTCTGAACAATCTACTGCTAATTCACTTTCCTAAAACAACAAGAAATAAAAACGAGGTAGTTAATAAAACAATGAAGACTGGGGATCGACTTTATCAAGTGTAACACAACACTTTGCAGCTAAGACAAGAACGCATATTGAACATTGCGACTTGGTACTGCAAATAAGTGAACCATTAAATAAAATTAAAAAAATAAAATTGTCTAATTCTCCCATATAATGTTGCTAAATAGTTTAAAATACTTTTGTTAAAAAGTTTGTTCAAACAATTTTTAAAAACAAAAAGTAAACTAATAGGTCTCAAAAAGTCTTTAAAAAGTGTATAATTAGTGACAAGTTCACTGATAAATATAAATAACACTGATAAATATAAATAGTTACAATGACAAATGGCCTATATAGCAAACAAAAATAGCCTACCACAGTTACAAGTACTGTATACTAATAAATATAAATAGTTACAATGACAAATAGGCTATAGAGCAGACAAAAATTGCCTATCACAATGAGGATGAATTGCCACTATCTACCAAGTTTTGCAGAAAACATGTTAATAAGCAATATAAGAAAAAATAAAATAAAAACTATCATAGCATGAAGCAAGGTTACTATAGACCAGTGGGCTTTTTAGATCGTAAAAGTTGGGTGAATTTAATGAATGAATTTTGTTTATTTAGTATTTGAATACAGTTTTAAAATGAATATATACATTAAATATATTTCTTAGAATTTTTAATGATGATTAAATACAGTAAAATTACAGTACATATTTTTATACAAAAAAGTTATTTTACCTTAAGTTGAGTTAATGGTTCTTGGAAGTTGTTTGAAAAATATGAGTTTACAAAAGCACTCTAGAAAAAAGAAAAGAAAATGTACTTGATTTGTCATTCTATATACTACTAATTTAGTGGATGAAGAAACATTTGAAGTGAAGATGAATTGATTGTCAGATACTGGTTGAAGAGTTAGTGACAACTTGTTTAGACTTTTAAAATATTATTTCAATGTATTCTCAAACTTGCGTGAAAGGAAATATAATCATAAGTAGTAAAACAGTGTTAGAACTTAAGAACTTTTAAAAATAAGTAGTAAAACAGTGTTAGAACTTAAGAACTTTTAAAAATAATATTTCGATTCAAATATTCTACTTTAAATTATGTATTTTACAATGAAAGATGCAATGTAAAATTCCACTGTTGCGGATGCTTTCTTTGCAAAAAAAAATAATTTATATCACTTGTAGATTTTTTTGTAAATCAAATAGCCTATGTAAATTACCATGTTATTTCCTATGTCAAAATGCAATAAAGAATTATAAATGTTTCTCTTTGCATTGCCACTTTAAAGTAATTTAAAAAAACAGATTAATATGGAATTTAATCGTTATGGAAAAACATGCTCAAATCTTAATAAATCGCTAAAGGCAATAGTACACTACATAAGCTATATTACCATTTTAATAAATCTCTAGTAGCTTCTACAATACATGTATGAGCTGAGCCCTTACAGGAACAAAAGAGTAACTCACCTGCAAAAGTTGTGCTCCTTCACTACTCAGACAAGAGGTCAGTAACGATGGCATGAATGGATTAGCAGGACTTGACTGGCTGGGCCAGGTGGTGCAGCCATCCATGAAGCCCGCCAGCAGCTCCTTACATATAGAATCCCACTCTGTGAAGGACCAAGGATTCTCCCACTGCAGCTGCTTCTGGTCAGGTGGGAACATGTTCCCACGCTCGCAGTGTTCTCTGTCCAGCAGCTGTGGGGAGACAGGAGGGGCGTAGCCAGGGTCTAGCAGGCCAAAGCTGTGTGGGTCTTGCCAGGTGGTCTGGTGGCTGCTCTCTTCGCAAACCACTGGCCACTTCTCAACAACATACTGCGGCTCTAGGCTATTTCTCCATAGAACTACTTTCTCCTGAAGGGTAAGAGATGGTTCAAAATGTCTGTTTGTATCAACATCAAACAATTTACCGTCCTGATCATCCAGATATCCAAGGTCAATTTTATTCAGAAAGCTGGGTGAGAAGCCTGTGATGCTTGGAGAAGTAGACTCATCGTTGAAGCACAAGGGATCATCCTCAAATCCACCATCAACCTCGTTATTGTCCAGGCCGTAGAAGGAAACTAACTTGTCATCTGAATAGTAAGAATGTAATCTGGTGTCCCCATAGCTAGAGTTTATCATCTCATAGTTGCATTTTAAATCTACTTGATGGCTGTCATTTTTAGCGATTCTCTTGTCATCAGCATGTCTGAAATCTATCTCTCTTTCACAATAGTCTGGGCCATCCACCACATTGCAAGTCGACCATTTCTCTGCCAGCTCGTTCCCATTGCCGGAGCTCTCTGCTGAGCTGTTGTGGAAGGACCTAACAGGGTTTGCGCTATCCAAGGAAAACAGTGACGTCAGGGCCTCTACGCATGTCTCAAGAACCTGTTCGTTCCTGAAACTATCCTCATCATTCTGGTCAATGTTGTTGCAACTAATCAACTGCAAAGCCTTTTCCTTACTTGTCAGGAGCTTCTCTACCATGGCTTTTAAAACATGCCCTGGATACATCTGGCAGCCTATCTGACATCCAGGACCAGAGAAGTAGTTAAATATAATGTTCTTAATGGACTCGGGGGTGAAGAAGTGTCCTAGAGACTCCAAGCTTAGTGCAGAGAGATCTTTCACAGGCTTGGACACCTGCTTAGCCGTACCTTCTTCTGCGTAGATTAATGTTTCAGTATCCGTCTCTCTTCCTGTTTTCGTTGGCTTGGTCAGGTTTGGATACAGTGCTACAGCTCCTTTGTAGACAAGCTCTTGCCAGAAGGATCCACAGTGGTAAGGGAACTGTAGGGCATGTTCAAGGTCTGACTCTAGGTCGTGTGGGGTATCTACTTTCGTCTTGGGTTTCTTGATTCTCTGGACCTTTTCTCTGAGCTGTTGTTCTCTTTTCTGACCAGTGTCAAATATGTTACAAATCTCAATATCTGCACTCTTGGTTTCTAGGCTGTCATCTAAGCTGTAATCTGCACCATTGGGGAAAAGATGAGCGATGCTCTCATCTTGGACAGGATGGAATACCCCAGGGGGTCTGTCAGGATCTAGAGGGGAGTGGGTTGAATTATAAGCTGGGTCTAAAGCGGGATTCACATTCGTTCCTTGGATAACCCTGGGAGAAAAGGTTTTCAAAACTGCAATGGCACTGAATGGTCTGGACTGGTGAAGGGGGTTAGTGGTGGGTGAAAATACTTTGGTGAGAATGACAGTCCGAAAGGCTGACTTCCAGCAGCCGGAGCTGTCATTAAAAGAAGATGGTGAGCTGTCGTGAAAGGTGGACGGGAAAACTTCTGTGGCTTCTGCATTGGGCAAGACAGTTTCAGCAAGTGCCAGCGCTGCCACCTGTCTAGCAATGCTGCAAGCTTGGGCTTCCTCCTGGCAGCTAAACATGTACGAGTGCTGATTTGCATATTGAAAAAACTTCCTCTTCAGTTTCTTCTTATTTTCTTTGCCAACAGAGGGTGACCTATTCCATACAGAGTTACTCAATCGAGCTGCACCTTCTTTACATGGTGATTCCTCACCAGCCAATGATGGAAAAGCTTCATTATAGCGCCTGCAAATAAACAAATTTTCCCCTCCTTAACATTTCGTTTCACAGGAACTTAAAAAAAATACAGATAAGAACAGAAAGTTGTAACAGACCTAAATGGACAAAAAACAAAGAGATGCTGATGTTCATTAGCTCATTTGTTACATTGTCAGTACATTAAGTGTTGTCGCGGTTTTGTTTAGACACAATAAATTGTGTATATTAGCACCCATTTAGTATAAACAGACTGAAGCTTTTTTAAGTATAGCATAGCAAAGAAATTGAACAGTTGCATGAACATTTAATCTTCAGCATGCAAACACTAAAATAAGCAAAGGGAAAATATTTTGATATATTAGAGCTTTATATGTGAAACTCTTCTATAACTTATTGTGCAATTCAAGGACAGCTGCTGTCATATCTCATCTGTTTAATTCATAAAGGAACTCTTTCATAATAAAAAAAAACCCAAATAGGTATGGCATCAAGATTATCTGGGCATGTTATGCAGAAACACACTTTGAGTAAAGAGGAAATGAAGTGATAGCCCATAATAAAAAAAAAAACCTAGATAAATATGGCATCCAGATAATATGGGCATGTTAATTTTATGCAGAAACATATTTTGAGTAAAGAGGAAATGAAGTGATAGCCCATAATAACATGCTGTCTATGTTTTTTTTAAAGAAATAAATCCTCACATTGAGCAAACAACTTAAGTCAGTCAAATCCCACCTCCCCAGTAGGTGACATAAAAATGGACAACCCTTATCAATGCAAGAACGATCTATATATGATAATATCTTATTAGATAAATCCAGCAATGCTTATTAATGTAATATTTTTTTTTGTTTTGTGTAAAGCATTTTCATTTTTCTCTATAAAAATATATTTGGATTTCACAAGCATACACAAAGACTTGAAAATCCCAACATAATGTGAATGTCAGAACTGCACCATGTAATGAGTGGGACACCAAAGAATCTATGTCTTTGCTCATTTATCCGTAAAAGTAAAGTTCCCATTTCAAACCTTTGGTTCATGGGGCAAGTGAAGTTGAGTTCACCTGTTTCTGTGACCTCACCACATGAAGGGATAGTGTGATCAGCACTATGTCCAGCCGCCTTTACTTTCCCTAAAAACACGAGTTAGGTACTCTCCAGAGCTGGGTGGAAGCAGGGACGTTCTAATGACTTGAACCCAGATTCGAATGTGAGACTTTAAGGTTAGCAGTCTAGCGCCCTACCATTCCTAATTCATCCATTAGGTCTAAGAAATATTGTTCCAAAAAATGTACATACCTCTCTTCTTCACTACCATCACTTTTTGCACATGTCTGGCTGGCTGCTGCAGTAACATTGATTGCAATTGGGGCAAGCAAGCCTAAACATAATCAAATTCTTCTATTAGCTCATGTTTGGTGTTACAACAGTGCAAATAGGTGTATCTAAACAACTCAACATTTTGCTAGAAAAAATACCTGATACTTGCTATAACCAACTCACACTGAGTCAACTTAAGAACAAAAGATTGTTAAAGGATTTCAATTTTTTTTTAACCATTATAATGTTACTTACTCCTTTTCGATGCTCTCTTGTTATTCATTTTGTTTTTGGTTTCATCAATTTTTACCATCAGTTCTTCAACAACTTCTTGGATTTCTGCTTCATCAGATTCATCCTACAAAAATAGTAAATTAACAATATTATAAGTGTTATCTTGGTGGTAAAAACGTTTTAAAAGGGTGTTGGTCCTTATTTTTACTAAAGGATTACTTTAATTAAATTTTTCGAACTGATAAATAATTTTTTTTAAATTTAGTATTATATAATCTGGATATTGATGATCTCATTTCCAAAAATCAATAATCAAAGGCTTACAATGCAAAAGGTTGTTTTTTTTTAAATTATTGATTTAGATAAAGGGTACATTTTTAAATCTTAATGTCTGTCAGCATGAGAAATCGTGCAAATATTTAAAAAAAAAATTTTTAAATCTCAACTTACACAGCATACAGCACTTCTCAGAAACTGAACAGCAGCCTTCTTCTGCCTGTCTCGAGTTTTCCCTTTCCTGATGTTGTAAATATCATGAAAGAAATCATCTCCAGCAGTAAGCGGCTCATCTTCTATATCAAGATCCTCATGCAATAGTATGGTCACCACGTGATGTGCAAACTGGCTGTAATGTGTAAGTATTTCAATATTAGTTATTCCACTAAACAATAAGCTCATTATCTAAGAATAGTGTACTATTCAGCTGAATGGTAACATAATAAAGAAACGTTATTTACTTACTTCAAATAAGGCATTAATAAAAAAAAATATTTCAAAAAACATTTTGCAAATCAGTAATAATATCTGATTTCAAATACAACTTGTAAACAATATAGGTGTGTCTGGGAAAAAGTATTTTGCAAATAAAAAATAATAACTCAATTCACAGACACCTTAGCAGCTTACCAAAATGCCAAAGATTGTGTGCCTAGTTTCCTCTCTATGACATTTTATTTAAACAAACACACAAAGGGCAATAATAAAGGGTTGTAATACAGGCCACGCTTCCGGTATGAACTCACTTGGTATTGGAAGCATCGAGTTGCTCCAGCTCAGAAGCTAACCAATTACGAAGTTCCTCTGCCACCTTTGCCTCCACAGTCAAAGGTGGCTTCATGGTCACTCCTCACAGCTCACCTCTTCTTTCCCTCTCTAGATTTCCATCCCAAGTGGGCCTCAATTAATCTGAATTTAAAAGCAGTTTAATGAACCACTAGTTAGACTCCATGAGAGATGCCACATGTACAGATGAGAAGGCGACATGACAATTAATGAAGGGTGAATAATCTCATGCACCTGTGTCTGGTGATAACTATTACTTAGTATTAGTTCATTGAGACATTCATCCCTCCAACAGAGGTGCTGGAACTTTAAATTTCAATATTCTTTTTTGTGAGTAGACTAAGGAAAGATGAACATGAATAATTTCTATTTCAAACAGATGAAGAGTATGGGCACACACAAAAATAAACCCATAAAAAATGTACTTACACATGTTTCCTTTGCAGTATTCATAATGCAAAGGAAAATTTATTGTGTACCATCTAATCTATAAGTGCTGCACCTGCCTTTGGCTGCAGTTGTGAACCACAACATTCTTGACCCACAACCTGTAATGAAAAAAAAGTTCAATTAAAATTTGCAAGCAAGTAGAATAAGGAGCAGACTGAAACACTTTGAACATTTAACACTTTATAATAATGCACTATGTTTAACTTAAGGAACTGTTAAGTATCCATTCCATAAAATGATTTTTAAAATACAAACAAGAGGCAACATTAGGCTTACATAGAATGGAAATCTACACAACATTTAATTCTTAATATTAAATACAAGATCTTGTAAGGCCTAGGCCTATATATTACAGTAGTTAAAACTATTTGATATGCTTAGGCCTAACCAAATACTTGTTTCTTATGTACATTAAGTAAGCCTAGCTTACTTGTTGGCATATTCATTGATTTGAAAGCTTGCCTTTGGCAAGGTTAGCTTTTAAATTTAGTTCTATAATACTAGTATAGCATAATAGTTATCCAAGTGTATAGGCCTACTCTACTAAAAACATAGTCAAGCCTTATTTTTAGTAGCCTAAATTGTAAAATAGCAAGACAAATTTTAATCAAAAGTAGACTAGGACATGCATTAGGCAAACTGAATAAATACTAAATACTACAAATAGGCCTCAGATTTTAGGGCTTAGGGCCTAATTACTAATTAAAGTAATTGGTTAATTAGCCTAGCTACGGCCTATTCAATAAAACCCAAAAACAATGAGGCCCAATTTTATTTTCTAAAATGCAGATATGACTGGTGCTAGAATAATATTTTTAATGCCCCAAAGCGGCTAATGGCACTTGGTAGGGTCAAATGAAGGAAAAATATTTTATATTAGCCTAGTCCTAATCTCTTCTGAACGATGTCATCATTTCCCTCTGAATTGCTCAGATTCAAGTGTTATTTCCGAGTTTAGGCCATAGCACTCAATTTTCAGGAAAATATAGTTACTTAAAATTAGG
Source organism: Physella acuta (assembly GCF_028476545.2). Lineage (NCBI taxonomy): Eukaryota > Metazoa > Mollusca > Gastropoda > Physidae > Physella > Physella acuta. Next base: position 229,753 of record NW_026732044.1, read on the forward strand.
TGCAGATTTCTATAGCTACCGTATTCAAAATTTACAGCACATCGTGTGCTTAATAAGCAGTGACCGTGAGGATTGGGTACTCAGTACGGAAATTTCGTAAAAAATAAACTAAAATCGTAGAATCCTAGATTTTCGAAATCTTTTCATTGGGTTTGTTTTACCTGTTACTGCGAGTTACAGAGGAATGTAAATAAGCGATTACATTATACATTTAGTGGCAAGCATAAGTAACTTGTATAAATATATGATTTTATTTAACAAACGGCACTAATATTATTTTAAGTACTTACCGCTGAGTAGCAATGTAGTGACAATAACTTCCCTGTCCTTGCTTTCATCAACATTCAACATCACAACATTACGCTTGTTTGCGCTTAATATGTGTGATCTGCCGGAAGTCACCACAAAAAAGAACAAAAAATATATTAAACTGCGTTGTTTTTATAATACCTTTAAAACTTGTCGCTACCAAAATAATTGTACTACTATATCTTACATTAATTGAGAATGTACTTTTCATATCATTTTAATTACTTCAAATAAATATTGCTTTTTAAATTTATTACTACGCTTTCTATGTCAACATTGATTTCTAAGTATGTGGGTCAACGTAGAGTATGCGGTATAGCCAGGTATTAGTTAGTGGCTGTTAGCCTAGCATTCTGTGCAGACAGACATTTAGCTCTATTTGATGATGCTGAAAAACTTAACAAATCTAATAATTATAATATCCAACCAACCCTTCTTAAAATCTGTAAATAACAGTAAATTAACATATAAAAGTATAACTCATATTAGTTTGATACAATTCAACATTAAATACGATGGACTTTTTACCAAATCAGATGGTCTATTTTAACAATAACAACAAGACTCTAGATTCTAGATCTAGTTTGTTTCCAGTGCAGTCTAACATGACTTTGACAAGATTAGTCACGATTATTTTTCGAAACCATGTTATTACATGACTGCATTTATGATATGCCTAGACGTAAGACATAATCGCCTGAGTTTCATACTAATCTGACAGTGGGTTGTTTTAAAATACGTGGAATAAGCTCCAGCGACAATCAGGTAATAAAATCTTTTCTTCTTTATTTAATGCATATATTATGGCAAACATTATTATACATACTATTATACTGACCCACTTTTAATCATATTCATTACCGTATATTATGTAGCATATATATATATATATATATATATATATATATAAGTAATTTACACTTAAGAGGAGACGGGGTTGTTTGTTGTTGTTGTTGTTGTTTTTTTTTTTGGGGGGGGGGGGGGGGGGGGGGGGTAATTGAGAATTTGTCATTTCTTACCACATAGTACAAAGCCAAATATGATCATTAACATGTTGGCCTACGCCTGAAAATGTATTTTCAATGGATACACGAGTCTTAATGCGATTTATTTACACAAGGTCTATTGTTTTATATAGGCCAACAAAACTAAGTCTATAAATAGGCTAAAGGGCCTTATATATATATATATATATATATATATATATATATATATATATATATATATATATATATATATATATATATATATATACAATTATTATAGACTTCGCAAGTAATGTGTAGGCCTATATTTATAGGAGTAGTGTCAGGACGTCTGTTTTCATTGTGTTTACTTTTGATTTTATTAAGTAATAGAAACAGTATGCCTACCTACTTAAAAACGCATTGTTTATTAAAAGACCAGTACTGACGTCTAAGTGTAGGGCTACTTCATTTACTTCGCGGATTCTTGATCGACGCGGGGGTGTCACTATAGTGTGACTAGACTTAGTTTGATAAGCTGATTGCAGATTATGATAAACATAATTCTAAATACTGATAATATATTTAAACAGGCCTAGATATTTTTTTCTTCTGGGGTGAAGTTTAAAATATTTGAGTACAATGACTAACGCATGTAGAATGTAAATTGTAATGCGACAATGGAGGTTAACAAAGGGTCAGCTAAATTTAAAACGCTTGAAGGTCATTAGTTTAAATTGACTATTACTGGCTGTAGTAATGTGTTGTATAGGCATTATTCGACCCCTACTCCTTTGGATAAAAAGGGGGGGGGGATTATCCATAAATGGTGATACAATGTTTTGTCGATTTTTACCTCCCCCTTCCCATCGTCACCAAAAAAGCCAAACTAGACCGAGTAGACCCCCTCTCCAGTCTACCTCCCACCTCCTACATTGCAGTATATATTTCCTTCTCCGATATTTTCGGAGCTTGGTTAACTGTAGCCAGAGTATATTAATGGCTACATTTCAGTTCCTTACATTGGTTTTTAAAATGCAAGAGTTTGCCGTCCCACTTTCTTATACCCCATTGTCACAAAATTCAGAATTGTGACGTCATTCATGGACAACCTTTACCCATCATTAGGGGTCATCCATAAATGACGTCACGCTTTTTTGGACGATTTTTACCTCCCCCCTCCTCTCCGTCACACGTCTTCACAAAAAGCCAGACCCCCCCCCCCTAAAATGACGTCACACCTCAACCTACAACCCCCCTCAAAATTGCAGTTGAATTTTTTTTTAAACATCGATATTTTTCTAAAATCTTGTCTATTCTATTACAATTTATTAAAACAGTTATCTAAAACGCGAAATAACGTCTAAAATTAGTTTTCTAACATTGCTTTTTTATATTGCAAAAGTGTGACGTCGCAACATCTGAACCCCTCCCCCTCATCACACATCGTCACAAAATTATGGAACCCCCCCCCCCTACGAGTGTGACGTCATTTATGGATGACCCCTTAGGCCTATGTAATAAAATGTTAATCCTTTTATAAACTTTTTTCCAGCGAAGTTTGAAGGTCAAGAAAATAAAATAATCTTATTAAAAAATGAGTTCTGCCTCTCAGCTATATGTTCGGAAACTACTAAAGGCGTATGCCACATTGAACGCCTACTGTCAAATATACCCTCTTCCAGTTTCGCCGTTGCCCGCAACAAACACGCATGTCAGGCATTTTGCAACTGTGAAACTTAAAGAGCAATCTACTGTTGAGAAATGCTATGCTTTGTTGGAGGTGGACTCCAACTGCTCAGAAGATGAGTTGAGATCGGCGTATTTAGAAAAGGTTGTAGATCTCACTAGCAGAAAAAAACATTTAAGTAATTTATTACTTAGTTCATTTAATGTAATAACTAAATAATATAGGCATCTGCTTAAGCTCTTAAACCACGGGTGTGTCTACGGAGTATGATCAATGCTCTCCCCTTATGTCGCTGAAAATGAAATTAAGTATTAAGTTAGTTAAGGGGGGGGGGGGGGCAAAACCACTGTCACTTTTATAAATTATGATCTAACAGAAAGACATAAACAAAATGGAGTGCCTGTCCCAATTCACACCCCCCCCCCACACACACACACACATGAAACATATTACATCACCCATGCTTGATTTAGTCATTGCCTAACAAAACCAAAAGCATTTTTGTATTGTAAGTGGCTCTGGTGGCTGAAATACAGAACTTACGTGGAAAAATGGGGCTAAAAGCAGAAAAGGATACAGTGATATAAAAATCATATTTTTGTAATTTTTCTTTCTACATAGAATTAGAAACACTTCTTGCTTAAGTTAATACAAGTAAATAATACTTATAAATAAATAAATAAAATAGTTCTGAAAAACTATCCTGGGGTTTCTAGTATCCTTTATGATTATTTTATTTTAATTGACAACATTTAATTTAATTTGTATGTTTTAATTAGGTGAAATTGTATCACCCAGACACCAGCAATAATTCCAGAGATGCTAATATGTTTGCAAGGATTCAAGATGCTTATAAAACTGCTATGGTAACAGTCAATGGCTTTGTGTACTCTCTAATATTTATATTCATAAAGATAAGTGACTAAAAAGTAAATATTCTAACTATTACCATTGTGGTGTAAAATTTTTTTTGTAGAATCACAAAAGAGGTCAAGTTGTTGTTGAAGAAAAAGAAATCGTTAAAGAAGAAGATGATGATGGCGCTGGTCATACAATACCACAACATAGGCGTTACCTTTCATTTGATGTAAATAATTTGTTTAATACATAAGTAAACTTTACATAAGTAAGGTCTTTATACCATTATTTAATTTAAAATTAAAATTTGTAATGGTTTTCCAAATTTTAATTAACTCTAATTTAGAGTAATTTTTTATCAATCAGGGAGTTGGATTCGGTACCCCCAGTAAACGTGAACGTCAATACAAACAAGTTCGTGTATCCCAAGCTACTGAATCTGTATTTGAGCACAGGAAACGCAAACACGGAACTGGTGAGAGCACTCTGATGACAAAAGATATGGCACAAGCAAGAAAAATTAAAATAAGGTGAGCTTCTGTTGGTCATGGTTATTGAATAAAATTTGCTAGTTAATCATCAGGATCAATGCTGAATGTTATTTTTAAAATATTTCCATTATTATCACAGATTCATCTATCAAATGATCTATTCATTATTACAGTAGTTTAATACATTTATAATTCTTTCATGAATTTTCACACATTATATTACACATTTGTTGTGTTTAATGACTTTAAAAAAAATAATTTCTGTTTTTAAAAATAATTTGGCTATCAAATAATGTGTATTTTTGTTATAAACATTCTTTAAAAAATAGTTACATTACTTTTATAAATTTACCCAGAAAATTTTTTTGTTTGCAGTAGTTTTATAGACAGGGTAGTCGATGACATGATCAGGGAGTCCATGCAGAAAGGAGATTTTGACAACTTATCTGGCAGTGGGAAACCACTGGAAAAGTCCGACTACAACCCTTACATAGACCCAACCACCCACAACATCAACAAAATTTTGGTCAACAATGGTTTCAAGCCAGAATGGATCATGCTGTCAAAGGAGATCAGGTGTTTTTAATTTTACCCTCATATTTATTTGGATTTTATCTAGAAATGGGAAATAGAAAAATTTGGCACAACGTTTTATGAGTACTTGAAAATTAGTTTGGGGAAGCAAGGATTGTTGCAGTAAACATACAATCATTTCTGCTTTAGTTCTAAGGTGATTAGAAGTTCAAGATTTTCTTTCAATATTGATTGTAGCATATTTATGATGTTATACGCAGAAAATTATTGTTATCTAATCAATATCAAAATTATTTAAGAATACTAGTTGTAGATACAATAGCATTGTTTGTACTTGGAACTGTGGATACCTCATTACCTTTAAAGTAATTTTTTTGTACCAATGAATTAAAAGACTATCTTTTATAGGAAATTTAGAATTTTTTTCATACAAAGACTTATGTGATATAAATTGAATGAATGAGACTAATTATCATGTTTTTCATGCACATGTCTCAATTATTTTAAAGGCTAACATTTTTATAGATTTAAATCTACAGAGTTAACATAGGCTATGCTAAAGAAAAACTGTCTATACTACGAGAGCAAATGGGACCACCACCCTATTTTAATGAAAATGAATTACGCTGGAAATTCGGCATTGACAAATTCAGAGACCAAGTTAAGGAAATCAATTTCAAAATTAATAAGTACAACTTTATTGTTCCTTTCATGGAGAGACAGATGGTTCACTACAATGCTGAACAGTGTGTTGAGGATGTTCTTGAAAACCATGTGGCATACCTGCCAAGAGACGCAAGTGGTAATGTTTTGACCCTGACTGAGATGGACACAGCCAAAGATAAAAATGAAGATCGTATAAATTGGACAGAAGTGTGGTCAAATATTAAGGATATATTTAAATACAGATAACTTTAAAAAAAAAATGTGAAATACAGAATCTAGATCTAAAGTTGTGTTGTTACACTGTATATTTGTAAAAAGTTTTGTAAAATCTCCATCTATAAATACATGACTTTCAATTGTTTTTGTATAGTTGCGTTTTTAACTTTAATTACCGTAACATGTATAGTCTAGTATACCCTCCCCTTATATATCCATGCTGATATTAAAAAAAAAGTTTTTAAAATTTGTTTATATAGTTGGGAGGTTTTTGTTTTTACAGAAATTAGTCACCACAAGTTTTAGTATTTACAAATATACATAAAATTAGTATCACAGTAAAAAAAACTGATAATAATAATCATTAAAAAAGTTTTTAAAAACCCACGTTTTCTGATTGAACTAAATAGTAGAAAATAAATGCTATACATCACAATAATGCTTTGAAAGTAACCTGTATGCATATGTTCTATAAACAATCAAGAGGTCAAGTTGTTGAAGAAAAAGAAATTGTTAAAGAAGAAGATGATGATGGTGCTGGTCATACCATACCACAACATAGGCGTTACCTTTCATTTGATGTAAATAATTTGTTTAATACATAAGTAAACTTTACATAAGTTACCAAAAAAATAATTACTGACTTGATTAGAACTTTAGTTAACAACACAGACACTGAAGCCCAAGCATATTGTAAAACATACTTATAAAAAACACACAAGCTGAAGAATAACAAAAGCTAAAAAAATATTTCTAACCAATTTTTTTTATTTAAAATTTTTTTTTTACTTCAAACTTAAAGAAGAGCACCATTTGACCCAGTCTGTTGTGGAGGATAAAAGTTTATTCATATCATTTTCTGGCTCTTCTTTCTTGGTCTCTGTCCTCTCGTAATCTAACCTTGCCCTTTTTGTTTTGTTGAATTCTCGCTTATCTACCTGCATCTCTGATTCTGAATTGGAAGATTCTTCCTCACTGCTACTGTCATCACTATCATCTTTTTCTTTTTTGTGTTTTAATTTCCTAAAATTGATAAATCTTAAATGAAAACAAATCTCAAAACATTGAAGATATTGAAATAAATTAATAGTCTGATATTTTAATAGCTAAATAAAAACTTAATGGTTAAGTACTATACAATTTATGTATATTTTCAATTACTTACTTTTTTACAAGTAGACTATTTAAATACTGGTCACAGAACAGTGATACTGGTTCATTAGAGTGAAGAAACTGGAAAAGAACATAAGAAACATAAATTTGCAGAAAAAATATCCAGCGATAATATAACCAGTTGTTAAATGGCACTTGATTTCACCAATAGGTTTTAAATGCAAATTATACAAATCTTTGTGTTGTAACTATTAATAAAGTACTAAGTAAGAATACACATCAATTAGAAAAAATAACACTAAAATGTTTTGTTAACTTACCAATGAAGCAAAAGGGTCCTCTGCTAACTTTGTTTTCCCAGCAGTTTCCTTGTGCTCTACAGCTTTGGTTTCTCTAACTAGTTTCTCAGCCATCATTAATCGAAGGTTGCTTTGTGGTATATTTTGTGCAATAATCATCTGCTCAAATAGTATTAATTACATATAGAAAAGTACATATAGAAGAAGAAATAGAAACCAGTCTGACATAATACAATTTTTTTAAACTAGTAAAAAAAAGAAAATATTTGGCAAGATATGCTGTTTTAACAGCACATTTAAAATCTACATGTAAAGTTTAGTCCCAGGATTCATCCATGATTTAACATAGGCATAATTATAATAATGGGAATTGAGCATTGAGCTGACCCCATTCAACCCCTTAATATGCCAAGATCAAAGAAACCATTAATTGTATCTACCCAATGTATAAATGGAGACTCCAATTAAAAAGTCCCTAAAAATCATTTAAGACCTCAATGTTTATCATTTAAAAATATTCCCCACCTTTTCCTTGTGGTCTCGTGTATTACGTTCTAGATCAAGTGTGATCAGTTGCTGTTCTGTGTTATACAAATATATCTGGGAACTGCCAGGCCAGCCCACATCAGCCAGGTCTTCTTGTCTGCCCCCAGGTACAAAGATGGCATCAACAATATCAGCACAGCTTATGTTCTCATGCCTGTATACAATTTCCTCATTGCTTGGTCTGAACACACACACTGTAATAAATAGAATCCTTAGACTAACATGGTTGTTTTTCCAATGCTAAAATCTGTCTCTTAATTAAGGCATTTAGTAATCTCTTTTAAAGAGATTATTGAATGCCATAACTAAAGAATTGGTCATATGTCTGATTAAAAAATTTTAAATAAAGTAAAGAATTTTTTTTGTCTTTATGCAGTTTTTATATTTAATAAAAATATTAATTAAAGTTAATGAGTGTTCAAAATGTCAGTAAGGTTTAGTTTGGTGGGGATAGGAATAGAAACATCCAGTTTTTAATAGCCCTAGAGTAAGCAGCATAAGACTTGATAACTTACATGTCTGACTGTTGGACACACATCCCATGAGGTCTGAGGACGGGTCCCTGAACAGCAATGTGACATTATCCTTGATGACCCAGAGAACTAGTGGAACACAAGAATTATTTTAAGACATTCCGGCAAAGGAAGATATCACTTGTCATTCAAAATTTAATTTGTAAATTGTTACAACATCAGTTAAATCAGCCTGTTTATAATAATAAAATCTAACACTTAATAGAAATCAAATATTAAAAAAAATTAAAATTACATTTTTAAAAATTTTGCAATTAAATAAATATTTATTTAAATTTAAGATTAGCAACTGCTCATATCTTTTATTCTTTCTTGTAAATACTTTTAAAACAATATCACACTACCCACTTTGATTATATTATTTATAGATATTAACATTTCTAAGAATGAGAGAGCAACTGTATGCAGGTTTTTTTTATCCATTCCAAAAGCTGAAAACTGGGTATTTCTCACCTGTCAATGTTAAGAGATCCCTGGATATCAATTTTTTTGCAGACGCAGATATCAAATGATGGCAGCTACCATGGCTTCCAAACTTTAAGTGACTGCAACAGTAATGTAAACATTTAAAAGTAAAAGTACATAATTAGATGATTTGAACATTTGTTTACTATACTGAAACGTACAACGTAATAAAAAATGTATTAATAGTTCTTACGTAATAGGATCTCTCTCATTTAAACAGTTGGAGAGCGTTGTGTGAACAACACTTGTATCAGGATCCCAAATTGTGATAAGATGCTCAAACCCTACAGCCAAAGTTGAGCCATCAGTAGAATAATCTGCACAATGAACGTTCAAGCCTCGATAAAACCCAACTGACTCGCAGTTCCACCGTGTGTTGATTCCTGAAATAATATTAAATTGTTCAGTAAAAAAAATTAATCTCACTTAAAAAAAAAAATTTCTGCAAAATAAATTAGCAAAAACAATTTTTAAATAGTGATGTGTTGATTCTTGACATAATATTGAATTGTTCAGTAAAAAAATTAATCTTACTTTTTAAAAAAAAATTCTGCAAAATAAATTAGCAAAAACTATTTTTTAAATAAAACAAATAACCCTACTGTATATATCTGAATCATCCACCAATGTCCAAATCTTAAAGCACTGATCTTCACCCACAGAAACAAGAGATGGAGAATCAAATCCAGATTTTTTATGTGTTACTGGTCGAAATAACATGCTAGTAATTTTTTGATCATGTGGGTATTCAACAGTTGTATTCAGTGAATATCTGGAAAAAAGTAAACGCTATTAAACATTTGTAAAAACAAATTGAAAAATTAAATAAAATCACTGATAAAGGTTTACAAAACCTATAACTGAAAACTTAACTTTAATTTTGAATTCGCAAATTATAAATCTAAAAATTCAAAGGAAAAAAAATTAAAATTACGTTTGAGCTTCTGAACTATAAGACCAAAATTTAAGTCTGAGCTCTGGCGTGAAGTGACCGTCATCCCACATCTCAAATGTTGCCAACCACTGACCATCTCCAGAAATTGCTGTACAGATTATCTCTGTGATGGCTTTAGGCTGGTCAAGGTTTTCAGGGGAGATGTAATTTTGACCTACGATATCAAGCTGGAAAAAAAAATCTGCTTATGAAGTTACTGCCCTTTTCTAGTAGTTGTGAGAATTATCTAAATAGATTGTGCTAAAGCTGATAAAGTTAAATATAATATTTTATAAATAAAAAAAAGAGTGGGGGGGGTTTAAATTTTTAAATTTTCCACTTACATTAAAAAGTTGCTTGTTTAAAGACAGAGAAAAAAACTGTAAATGCCCAGGTAAACCGTTGGTCACAATAGTCCTAGACCTAGGGTCATACTTCAGCCCACTCGAGATGGGTGACTTATCAACAGTTCTACAAAAATTTGTTCTGGTCATTCCTCTGTAAACTTGCAGCACTTTAAGATTTATGTCAAGTAACTGGATTGCTTTAAGGGGAAAAAAAAAGAAGAAATAAATCAATTAGACTTTATATTAGTAAAAAAATATTTTATCTTTAGGAGAGAGTGGGTTATCTGTTTCTTAGTACATTTTAGTTTATAAAATTAACTATTTAAAAATATTTTAACCATCAAAAAACTAGAAGCACAAACTAGCAGTCTTGTAAATGAATGCTGTTTGTATTATGCAAATTTAAATTTTATTTATCATAAATAAATGATAATAAGCATGGGAAATAAGATTTTCATTAACTTGGATGATCCAAACTGCCATTAAAAATATTTGTCTTTAAAACACTATCTGATAGAGAAATCAATCACAACATACAATTGTCAGCATGTCTTGTTGCAAAGAAATTTCCATCAGGTGAGATGATAATCTCAGAGACTGGAGCGCCCATGCGTGGCTTGTAATCCCGTTGGTTTGGGTTGCCCATCTGCCACCTCACTAGCACACATTCAAATCCACCACTCAGCAGGTTTGAACCTGTTAAACACAAGATTATCAGACTAGTGATTGATACAAACAAAAAAAAACATTTATATGTTTGGGTTGCCCATCTGCCACCTCACTAGCACACATTCAAATCCACCACTCAGCAGGTTTGAACCTGTTAAACACAAGATTATCAGACTAGTGATTGATACAAACAAAAAAAAACATTTATATGCAAATTTAAGTATATTTAAAAACCAATGAAGAAAAAAACCCAATCTTACATGAAAATATACCTAAAATTAAATTATATTATTATAAACAGGCAAAAACTATAACACAATTTAATTGAAAATAAATATTTATATTAAAGAAAATTACCATTAGGCGTAAATTCAATGCATGAGACGGGTAGGCTGTGCCAGTGCATAACAGAAATAACAGGATGACTGTCTTTGAAAAAATTGTTCCTGTAATAATAAATTTATAAACATAAGTTTTCCTGTCTATAATGGATAACCAGTGATACATCCACATTAAATCCATATTTATGAAAAAATACAACTAAAAATGTATTAACACACAAAAGGAAATACTAAAACTGATTACTATCTGATTGAAAAAATGCAAATCTAGATAAAATAGAAATATGTATGTTAAAAATTTAACAAAATTTTTTATTTTTTTTACCACAGGAGAATTTTTCCATTTTCCAAACCAGTTGCTATACAATACTCAGTTGGGTGACAGGCCACACAAGTTATTGCTTTGTTTTTGTTGAACTTGTCATGGTCACTTACACTAAAGAAATATATGCCCTATAGCTTTATTTTTGTTGAATTTGAAAATAGTAAATTATATAAAAAAGTTTTCCTTAATTTTTGTTGGATTATCACTAAAAAATTAAGCAAAATTTATAAATATTAGTTGAATTCTTATTTATTAAATTTCAACAAAACAATTAATTATTTGGTGTAAAAATTAATTAGCAGCAATTATTAACATAGAAATATAATAGATAAATTACTTACAATTTTGTCGATCCTTTTTTCATAGAGTAAATTGCCAGTGTGTGCTTAAGTCCTGACGCCACATATTCTCTCTGAAAAGTAGTTAATTTTTTATCTCACTATACACAGTGCCCTTTAGTTACAGAAGATGAATATGCGGCTTGCCTAGTTTAGTATTATTTAACATTATAAAATAAAAAGCTGTTTTCTTTAAAATTATCAAAATTATTTTTATTTCCAATATAATCTTGTCACAGAACATAACTTTCAAATATTATATACTGAACACAAAAAATTTCTAACTTGTAAGTATGCATAAACTGCAAAGAGTACAATCAAACTATTTGCTTTTAACCTGATACTTACTAAACACCCAAACGAAACTAATCTTGGGTCTCCATCACATTTCTCAATAATCATCTTGGGTTTTGAATAATCATTACTGGTTTTTTTCTTCTTCCACTGCATAAGACTGAATGCTGTGGGGGAAGGGTTAAAAACATGGTTAAACATTATCTGTGCCATCCAAGATTAGTTTTAACTAGAGTAGAATCATCAACATTTTAATGTATTGAGAGGCACATGCACAAAAGTAAGTAACATGAATAAAATGCCAAGAAAAAACCATCAATAACTTGATACATTGCTGTTAAATACATGTTTCATTTCTCAATCAGAATTAAGTGTAGCAAATTTCTAAGGCTGTGTTAACTGTAATTGTGATGAACTAAGAAAATAAGGTACAAACAGAAAATAATGAAATTGAAACCAAAAACTTACTCTGAACTTCATCTAAAAACTTTTTTTACCTCCCTTACTTATATGTAGCCATATAGATACCAATTAAACTTCACTAAGGAACAGTATCATGTAAAACAAATTCATGCAATAATTTGCACTGATACTAATTTCCCTACCTAGTGAGCCTGAATGATATTAATTAAAATGTAACTTGCAGATTTTACACATGATTGTTATCTGTTTAAAAAAATCCAAATAATATTTGCTTCTATCAGTGATAAAGCTATTTGTTTCAAAGAAAAGTTAATATTATTCGGGGAAAGAAAGATTCAATTCATTTAGAGCCTATAGTGACAAAATAACAGACAAGCTTGATCTGATTGGTTCACATCTAAAAGGTCTCTTAAAGCTCATTGAGGTTGATGCTAAACATAATCTAAACAATGATTAAAGAGACCACACTCAGCTTACTATATAAAGTTCTAAAAAAGATACTTACTTTTTTTATGCTCAGTGGTCTGACTTAGCATCATGATAGACTTTTTGTCAGCATTGATTGAGATAATTCCATACAAAGCCATATGTAGATTATATTGCTGAGAAATTTATATAAATAATTCATTATCAGACATTAACCAAGTTTAGCAAATAGCACTGTAAATAAAAATTAAATTACAGATAAAAATTTTGAAACACAGGACCCACAATAACGTAGCCAGTTTTAATAGCTTAACCCTACAGTATACTCTAAAAGCTAAATTTTAGGAGTTTTCCCGACCTTCAGTCTCACGCCATCAAGGTAGTCCCATGAAATCAGCAAACCATCTTGACCACAGGAAAATATCTGTGGATAAGTTGTACATTACTATGTTAATTATAAAATTTATGTCTTGCCACTTAACTTACATCACAACTTATAAATCATTTTATAAAAAGATTTGCTCAAAATTTCAAGCACAACTTTTTAATTTACAGATCTAAAATATAAAAAACAGATGTGTGCTAAATACCTGCAAGACATTACTAGGATTCAATACCACTCCAGTGACAGCTTTTGTGTGACCTCTGAGGTTATGTAACAGCTCTCCATTAGTGGTGTTGAAAACTTTTAAACTGTCGCCACAGCAACATATTATGTATCTAAGAAAAGTGTAGAGAGAAAATTACAATGGAGTTTCAGTCTAGCCACACTAAAATATATTTAAACGAAGCATTTTATTAAGCTAATTAAGTCATACCTACATACTCATTTAGATAAATATCATGTTTCAAGCCCAACAATGCCCCTTTGGCCTTTTCTTTCATACCACATTCAATGCATGACTCAAAATATCAGCTGTTTATCTCCTTACTCTTATGACCTAAAAAACATGCAGTGAGCTGTGTAATGTACATGATAGCCTCCTTGCATTCTTTTTTTTGTCATGTGAGAAATACCAGTCCCTGTACTTAGTTGACTAATTACTAAATAGTTATGTAGGCCTAGGCCTTAAGCTAATATAAAATTTAATATATTAGGCCTAATAAATAACAATAAATAATGGTATTAAATCAAATAATTAATTGTCATCAAATCAATAAGACAAGAATCACTTTAAACAAGGTAGTACTCAAAATCAATACATAGAAAGTGAAAGTGATAAATCTTTAGCATATTTCTGGTGCTGTGAAAACCATCACATAGATTCAATGAATTTTAAATTTTCTGGCGGTGGTGTTATTTATTATGTTATAACAACACAAAAATAAGCTTTAAACTTAAAATTTTCAAAGTTCATGGTCAACCCAGCACATCAACACATTTCTCGAAAGGTACATTAGGCCTATATTTTAACTAATTTGCAGTGGTATTAAAATAAGAAAGTGTCTATTTGTAGTTAACTACAAATAGCTCTCAGAAGGCTATTCGTAGTTTGCTATTTTTAGCAGACCAAATTTATTTTTAAATTTATTGTCCAGTGCATGCATACATGTCTTTTTTTTAATATCTTGCATATGACACTCGACTTTTCAACAATTTTACAAATGTATGAGTGGTCAAAGTGTTTGTCAATCAGGTAGTTTGTTTTCGCGGTGTGGGTTCCATTCCTTTTGGCTCAGAGTTTTTATTTTGCTAGGGGTTCGGCTTCAAGGTCAAGTTTAGGGTACGTTAAGGTTAGGCATTAAGATTAAGATTAGGCATTAAGGTTAAGGCTTAACTTAAGCTTAGGGTTAATGATAAGGTTAGATCTAAAAACATTACTTCTCCATATTGCAGAAATAGGGGGATCAAAGAATCACAGAAAAATGATTAGTTAGAGTACGAATAGTCGAATAGCCTTCTGGGGGCTATATGTAGTGAATCCGTAGCCTAAAATCAATGTAGTCATAATAGTATTAGTATAATAACCACATTTATTTTTATATTAACTTAATAATATAAATAATGTGGGTCACTGGTGTCGCTAGGTCGGGTGTCACCTGGTGCTGCACTTTGTGGTGTCAACCCAACCAAGAAACAAAGTATATATATATATTTATATATATGTGTGTGTGTGTCTGCCTACATAGGCCTAAAATTTAAATATATGCCTCATACGCGTAGATGTATGTGTTATAAGCTTTAATCACTGCAGACTTAATAGAAACGATGTTTATCTATAGTTTGTTGATTATTATACAGTTGTATGTACCATTGTTTTCTCTATAGTTAGCATTTTAACGTCATGATGTCACCCCCTCCTTCTTGTAATAATTGTGGGTTTGTACTTAAAAGACTATTTGGATGATTTTAGACACCAATGTTCGATAATACTCTTCCTTAAAATAGGTGTGTTGGGTTGTTAGTAGTATTGTAATCTTGACTAATTTTATGGCTAGAAATTAGGGTTAGGAATATGGTAGGACCAAGGTTGGGGTTAGGGACAGGGTTAGCATTGACATTAGCCAGCCTTGTGTGTATTTAGTTAACTACCAGTAACCTAACACCCCTTTTTAAAAGAAGATTCCATTATCCGACACTGGTATAAAAATTCTCCCGACTATTCAACTTTAATCATCAATGGAACTGGCAAAAAAGCATTTTTCTTCTATACATTTTGCAATTTTTTGCCACGGTGTCAAACGGTGCGGTTCGCACCCCCCCGCCCCGCCCTCCCTACGTTGCTGATGTGTGTGCATTTTCTGTATCAACGTTGGTTTTTTTTTTAACTTTTATTCATGGGTAGGATTGCAAGCCCTACCTTCTTTATCCGGTTCGTTGAGATGCCCCCTCCCCTAGCCTGCCTGAAGGGTTATCTAGGCGAAGTATATAATAATATAATATGATTGTGTGGTTTTCGTTGGACAGATTTGTTACGTAGATCTAGAAATAAGAATGATAGAATCTAGAATTTTTATTCTAGATCTACCTAAATTTAATTCTTAAGTTTTATTTACTAATATTTACCAACCCAATCGTGAATAACAACTCAGCCTCAGTTGACACTTGCACCAGAGTTTCTTCCAGGCATCACTTCGGGGGGGGGGGGGGGGGGGGGGGGGGGGGGGACGGGGGGGGGGCAGCGCTACCCTGAAGAAAGTCTACCCCCCCCCCGAAATGGAATTTATAATTTATGTAGAAAATATGTACTTTAACAGTAACCGCCCCCCCCCCCCTCCCCCCGAGAAAGACGTTGGGAAGTGGAAGAAACACTCACACTGACTTGCACAGTGAATGGACACGAGCGAGAAAACTCTCAAAGGTATTTGAGAGGTGTATAAATTAGTTTAAAAATCAGGCACGGCGTAGTTACAATTAATATGGTTATAAAATCCTGTCTGTCTGGTTTATTTCGGACTTTACTAAAGATTGGGTCTATTAGATGTTTTAAAAATTTTCGGTAACTAATTGAAAATTTAAAAACAAGCCAAAACAATTTGGTTTTCACGTGTAATGGGGACATAAACAATGGCATCCTGCTATTGGATAGGCCGACATTGATTTTATTGTACACATTGTAAGCTAAAAATAGAAAACTAGGTCATGGGGTTTTTAATTTGCATTGTTATTTAAAAACTTGATCTGCAAAGTTTTGTAAACAAATAGTTATCGATCACTAAGTTACTGTACAGCCAATCAATATTTGTCTTACGAAAGTGAAACATCCGGTTTTAACTTAGGCTTGATGAAAATAAATAGAAATGTAGCTATAAACTAGGTACTAGGATTAGGCTCCCGTTTTACGATGCGCGGCGAGATTTTCCTCCCGTTACCCAAATACCGAGAGTTGGCGGACGCGCGAGTGCGAGTGTTTCGTAATTTTTATCATTCTCCGTTTTCGCCTGGTCAATTTTATTGCGAGGAGTATTTTTTTGAAGAAAAATGGACTTAGCGTGTTATATATTTTTTAAAAATATTTTCATGGACTATTTTTTATGGAGTGTTTCATTGAAAATAAGGTAAGTTTGATTTATTCCCTAAACTTCTCTATGGGCTCTACTTGAAATTTTATTGCAAAATCTCCATTCTTATCCATTTTTGTCTATCTCTTTTAAAAATCGTATTGTTTGGATGTGTCTCTCAGCTGAAAAACGCTTCACAGTTAGGTGTACTGTTTGGGGCATCTATTGTTTACATTTTCAAAGTGAAAGTAGAACCGGAAGTAACTTTATAAAAGTTGAAATTCCTTAATTTTTTAACCGGAAGTTGCCAGATCTTACGATTGACACTTTCGCTTGTTTTTTATGCTTTGCATTAATTACTTGCAATCTACGATCATCCACTCTATTTATTCAATAATTGATGTTTTATAGCTAGATTTTTTATATATTATCCATTTTCTTTCTTAAATTTCGTTTTTTTTTTTGTGTTTTTATTGTGTTTAACACAGTTTTTTTTGTTAAAAGCCATTTGCCCCAGTTCTAAGTTTTTTCCGCACTCGCGTTTAAAAGTAAAAAACGTAGTAGTGTGGTCTTTGTTTTAGATTTTCTTGAATTTTAATCATTTGATATTAGTTTTAATTAATTATAATTAAGATATTAATACTAATACTATTTGTCTCAATTGAATTCCAATTGCCTGTTTTTTCTTTCATTTGAAAAACTATTATTCTTGTAACTAGTTTTGTTATTCAACTAACATTTTTTTTTGTTTTACATTATTACTAACGCAATTTCTTTATATACTTTTAGTCTTTAGTAGTAGATCTATCTAGATTCTAGATCATTATAAGATCTACATTTAACTTTTAATTGAACAGTTGTGCTGTTACATCAGTTTTGATAGTTTTTAAAAGTAAATTTTCAGCATCTTAGTTAAAGTTTAGAGCTAAACCAAATCTAAATTGGACATCGATTCTTCTATATTCTAGATTCATTTTGTATTAATAATATTGATTAAATTAAAAGTATTGTTAATATTTTTTTATTTACACCTCTTTTGTTAGATTTCGTTTCTCTGTTATAACTTATATTCATCATAACAGTAAATCTTGTTTTTTTTTGCTTTGTTAACATTGTGTTTTAAGTCTAAATTTCCAGAAAATGGAGCATGTTGAGCAACTAACTAATGCTGTTGTGGAGGAAACTGCTGACTTTGCTCAAAGTACAAGGACTTTGAAGGATTTTGATCAACTTATCAGCACCTACAAAGACTACAGCCAAGGAAATGAATTGAAGAATGGCCATATTTTGTATTTTTACTACAACTGTAACAAAAATATGTCAGCTACATCTGCCTTCATACTAGATGTTCTGATGAATCAAGAACTCAGTGGATTAGTTATTGCCAACAAGGTTAAAAAAATGTTTGCAGAACTCTCAACAAAGAAGAAAAACATTCATAGACCTTCTAATTGGTGTTCTATTGTGGCCCTACTTGACAAAGTTTTTGAAGCACCTATACCTAAAGGCAAGAGAGCAGAAAAATCTAAGGAAATAAAAGAACAGACTGTCAGCACATCCCATAGTCCAGCTAAAAAATTAAAGAAAGATTGTGAGAACTGCCCTAAACTGAGAAAAATTAACATCGCATTGGATACTGAGAACAAAAAAGTTGTGCAAGATTTGTACAAACAAATACATGATCTTAAAGCTGCGAACAAAAACTTGAAACATACTTTTGCTCCTTATAAAATCAATCAGGACAAGATGAGAAAAAATGCATTAATCAGACAGTTGAAATTAGAGCTTCAAAACTTAAAAAAATCAAATGCTCCTAAACCAGTAAATAAGAGCTACAAAGATATTAAGAAGCTGAACAAAAAACTAAACACAAAAATCAGTATGCTTAAAAAAAATATCACTGATCTAGAAAGCAAACTTGCCGATGTAATGAAAGAGAATGATCTTGTAAGAAATGAATCCAGCCATAACCTAGAATGTGCTGAATATTTTGAAGCCATGGCTGAAGAAAATATACCAGAAGAAACCATAAATCCAGTAGAAGAAAAAATGTATAATGCTCCAATGCGTAAATCCATGTTCATGTGTTTAACCAATCATGTTCCTGTTTGTTCAGCTTCTGAAGTAGTTGCATATGTTGTTAAGCAATTGACTGGCAGAATACTAACAAGACTTCCACATTCAACCACAGTGGCTCAGATGGCGTATGAATTGGGAGTTTTGTCAGATTTACAAGTGGCTGAAAGTATTCTTTCAAACAACAACATAACCATTTCTTGGGATGCAACTAGCCTGGGAGGTTCACATATCAATGAACTGCATATATCTGAGGAAAGTGGCTCCCTCACTGTTAACATCAGAAATCTCCCAGGAGGTAAGGCTGTTGACTATTCAGACCATGTGTGTGATGCTTTAGTCAGAGTGGCGACTACTTATGCAGCATACCATGGACTTGAAGTCAACTCAGTTAAAGAGAAACTATTTAAGGCAATCACCAACACCTTAACTGATCGTGCTCCTTCAAACCATGCTGCTGTAAAACTACTAAACATTGCTTTTAACACACACCTTTTAGAGCTCAACTGTAATGTTCATCCATTAGACAGCTTAGCACTGGTTGCACGCAAAACTCTGGAATCCTTAGATGGTGCAGGAAAGGCTGTAACTTGCATTCATGGCCTTTCCCAGATGAGGTGATTACTGTTCTTTAATGCATTCATATTTTTCAACTATCTATTGTGCTACACAATTCTTTTGTTATTTCTTTACATATCTTAGCTCATTATTTTTGTCATAGGTATAAACAAGTAAAAGGTGATCCCGCTGGATTTAAGACATTCTTGAGGGCCAACAACTTGCCCCTAGGATTAGTTGTTAGATATGTTGGAAACAGGTTGCAAGTACTCTTCCACATGGCTGGTGTGATTGTTTCCAACATTGAACATTTTAAAACATACCTCAGGGATGTCTGCTCTCTCAAGTCAAGTTTGAAGTCTACATTGCTGAATAACTTACAAGATGACAACACAATTAAGCAGCTGAAAGCATTAGCCTTCTTTGGCAAAGTACTCACTGGACCTTGGATGAGTCTTTTCTACAGTAATGAAAGAAAGAATCTAGAAATGGTAAGGTCATTCAGAGTTTAAAATTGTGAATCTCATATCTTTTATTTGATAAAAGTTATAATTATAATTCATATAATCATTCATTCAATTTTAATTATTTATTTTATTTTTAGGCATCTGACATTCAGAGGTCAAACACAGTCCTTTTAAGTTTCGTGAGTGATCCTCAGTTGATGCTCTCTGCAACGAAGGATGTGTTTGGAAATGACATTGGTGACCCTGCTTTCCATCACTATGTAGCTGATGCAGATGACTACCAGCTGATGGTGATGGAAAGATTGGCTGGTGCATTTCAAGCCAAACTGAATGCTCAGTTAAAAGATTTCCAGGCTGGAGGAATCTATGCTCAGCCATCCAAAGAAATGCTGGCCCAAGCAGCATCAGCACCAACCCACAACATTTGGTCAGAGAGGTCTCTTGGGATGACAGATTATCTGTGGCGCAGATCTCCCAATGCTACTTTTGGATTTTTGGATGGCAAAGTGAAAGCTATAACAAACAAAACTGTACAATGGCTGGAGAAACAAGAAGATGAAAGTAAGTTGATCAAGTTTGCTGTGACAAGAGGTGGACAGATAAAAAATGAGGAACTAAAAAGACAGAAGGCTCTGCAATTTGAAGTGAAGGCTCGACAAGAACTGGCTATAAAGAAGAAAGACACTGCTACCAGAAAGCGCATTTCAGATCAAATTAAAAGTACTTTGTACAAAAAACAACCACTGAATACAGATCTACTGGAAAAAACACCTCTTGTCTCCAAAGATATGCTGCAAAAACTGGTCTTTCATCCCGACACACTACAAGGCTCAATCATATCACACGTGTGGGATGTAGATGGCTCAAATACAAAATTTTATGGACATATTAAGAAAATGAAATGCGCTAAAGAAAAACTGATGTTAAAGATAGCATACTGGAACCCTCTAGATGAGAATGAATTTTTGGCTACTGACTATGAACTTGAACTGGCAAATGTAATAACAGACCTGGTGATGGGAGATCTGCTCTTTCTGGATAAAGATATGATCAGGTAACAAATATTTCTTGGTTTAGCAAAATCTAACTTTAAAATTTATTATTCATAATGTAATAAAAAAACAGTTCAAAATGTAATACTTGAACATAACTACTGCAACATGTATTAAGCTGATAACAACTGGCTATTATTTTGACAGCAAAGAATAATTGAAACTGGATAATGATGAACCACATCTTAAAACATATGGAATGCACTAGAACTGGTAAATATTTTTAGAAATATTTTTGCGTTTAATTTTTGGCTAGTTTTATTAACAGGATAATATATTTTACATTTAATAAAAAAAATTTGTTTATAGAAAACATCAAGACCACAGATGATCTACTTCTTCAGGATTGTCCGCAAGGTTAATAGATAAGGTAAATATAAGTCCTTAACCTTTCCTAAGCAAATCTATAAAACTGAAAGCACTGTTTATTAAGTATTATTTTTATATTCTAATAGAACAACACTTCAAGATCAATGTTGAGCCACTTCTTCAGGATTGTCCGCAAGGTTAATGGATAAGGTAAATATAAGTCCTTAACCTTTCCTAAGCAAATCTATAAAACTGAAAGCACTGTTTTTTAAGTATTATTTTTATATTCTAATAGAATGACACTTCAAGATCAATGTTGAGCCACTTCTTCAGGATTGTCCGCAAGGTTAATGGATAAGGTAAATATAAGTCCTTAACCTTTCCTAAGCAAATCTATAAAACTGAAAGCACTGTTTTTTAAGTATTATTTTTATATTCTAATAGAATGACACTTCAAGATCAATGTTGAGCCACTTCTTCAGGATTGTCCGCAAGGTTAATGGATAAGGTAAATATAAATCCTTAACCTTTCCTAAGCAAATCTATAAAACTGAAAGCACTGTTTTTTAAGTATTATTTTTATATTCTAATAGAATGACACTTCAAGATCAATGTTGAGCCACTTCTTCAGGATTGTCCGCAAGGTTAATGGATAAGGTAAATATAAATCCTTAACCTTTCCTAAGCAAATCTATAAAACTGAAAGCACTGTTTATTAAGTATTATTTTTATATTCTAATAGAACGACACTTCAAGATCAATGTTGAGCCACTTCTTCAGGATTGTCCGCAAGGTTAATAGAGAGGTATAAAATTTGCTATTATATTACTTTCATTTTTATACTGTGTAACATATACTAAGTACTAGTGTCATATTTCAGATACAGACCACACTTCAGCAAAAAATAAAAATCCAGCCTTTCATTTAACTAGACCAAATTTCAGCCACTTCTTCAGGATTGTCCGCAACGCTAATAAATAGGTAAAAAAATTAATTACTTGCAATTATATAGCTATACTTTTAATTGTGTGAACGCAACATATGCTGAGTACTAGTGTCATATTTCTGATACAGATCACAATAAAATCCAGCCTTTTATTCAATTATGAGCCAGTTCTTCAGGATTGTCCGCAATGCCAGGAGTGAGGTAAAAGTCATTTTGATTTTTAATTCTCATTTTAATTTTTAATAATCATTTTTAATTATTGTTTTGAAAGATTGCTTGATTAAATGTATTATATCTAGAAAGAGACCACCCAAATACATTTAATATGAGCCAGTTCTTCAGGATTGTCCGCAACGCAAGGAGTGAGGTAAAAGTCATTTTAATTTTTAATTCTCATTTTAATTTTTAATAATCATTTTTAATTATTGTTTTGAAAGATTGCTTGATTAAATGTATTATATCTAGAAAGAGACCACCCAACTACATTTAATATGAGCCAGTTCTTCAGGATTGTCCGCAACGCAAGGAGTTAGGTAAAAGTCATTTTTAATTTTTGATTCTCATTTTAATTTTTGATAATCATTTTTTAATGATCATTTTGATTCCTTTTGAAAGATTAATTGTATTTTATTTCAGAAAGAGACCACTCAGCTACAATGAATATGGGCCAGTTCTTCAGGATTGTCAACTTTGCTCAGATTAAAGATAAATGTTTTTAATTTCATTTTCTAAACATTACTACAATAATTAATGAATTGAAGTAGGGTTTTCCAAAATTCAGATTAGTAACTTTACATTTTTTTTCAGGTATATATTTCAATATTTTAACTACACACCAGTTTGTTGGATTATTGAACAAGTTCAAAAACTGTAAGTAAAATGCGGAAACTTGAAGGCTTGACGAATGATCATTGCTGAGGTAAGAAATATTTATACTTAAAATATGAAGCACTTAACTTAGAAACACAAATATTAAACTTATACCCCATTTATAATAAATTCATTGCTTGTTTGCTTTTGTTTTTAAAATAAATACTTTATTTAAAATCAAATTTAATGAGTTTTTTTTTTTAATAAGCTTTATCAGAAATTGCATCGTAAAAACTTATAGTTTCAAAATTTTTTAAAGGTTTATAAAAGAATTAACATTATCTATTTACTTACCCATGTATCTTTATTCTGACCAATTTTGAGCTGAATATTTCAAATAGTTAAAATTTTAACTGAGATTCAGTAAAAACGTGGTTACAAAAATAAAGGGTGGTACCCTCTTATACCCAATATTTTTATTAAACAGACAGATTTTAAACAAAGGTTTTGAGTTTTTCTGTTGAAGGATAGAGTAAACTAGAATCAGGCTAATTTTCAGCTTTAAATTCTTATTAGTTCAAATTTGACTTAATTTTTCTTTTACTTTTTGAGAGAATATCGGTTTTGCGAAAAGTGTAAAAATAAGCAGTATAAAGCCTTAAAAATAACAATTTTTAACTTTTTGACATATTTTTTGATAACATTAAGAAACACATCCATATTTCTTTTAATTTAACCTATTTTGAACTTGATAACTTATATATTTTCAGTTTTAAGTGCAATTATATAAAAGCAATATCTTTGCAAAAATAGGGGGGGTCCCCTTTCTCACTGCAATTATTTTAAAATTCAACCTATAAATTTCTAATTTTTTTGTTTATTATGCTTATATATATGATAAATAAAGTTTCTACAAAGTTATAACAAATTTGATCGCTTGGTTTACTGGCTATGACAATTTTAGTAAACGCTTAAAAAAACTCTATCACACAAATTGGAAAAAAACCTATGTTAAAAAAAACGCTCTTTTTAATACGAAAAAAAATCATAACTATTTAACCGTTTGAGCTACATCAAAAAGGAAAACTGTTCTGTTATTGTAATTTTTTGCTCCTTTTAACTGTAGTGGTTGTTTCCCTATTAAACCAATTTTCAAAATTTATCCTAGTACCTACTATAAACTCAACAAATTATTTTCAAGTTCTCTGGATTTGCAACTTTTATAGCATTTATTCTAAAAATATAAAATTTCTAAATTAATTTTAGGCTTAAGTTTTTATTTTTTATTTTTTTTTACGGTCTAAATCTAAAAAGCACGTTTTTATTCCATGTCAACAATATTATGGAAGGAATCTCGTCAACTCGCTCGCCTCCATTAGTCTGCTTAACTTTTGTAGCGCGAGAAACAAAACTAAAACCTACTTTGAATCATGAGAAAAACAGTACTGGCCAAACAGGGAACCAGCTTGTAGAGACGGTACAAGTGCCATCACTGAAAAGTATTCAGCTTCTCTTTCTTTTCCCTTTCTTTTATTATGAACCCTAACCCTCGTGCATTTGTTGTTAAAATTCACTTTCGTTTCTAGTTGGGTTTGTCACTTCCGCCTGTCAGAATTTTAATATGCCAGATAGGCTTAGGCAAAAGTATTATTTAAAATTTTACTTTAAATAGTAGGCTAGGCCTATAAATAATTTTATACTTAAAATTATCAGTAAAACATTATACCTATTAAATAATTTTAACATTAAAATGTATACATATAATATATTGCAGATTATCATGTTCTAATCTGCTTGCTGCATCCCCTACTTAATAACGTCGATGTAGCTTTTTTTAGCCTTTGGATCAATGGACTTCCTGAATTTAGACTTTGAGGGTCAACGCCGGCTCGACTATACTCGTCAACCGATTTTTGTTATGCATTATGAACCGCGAACGGGTATTTGCGTAACGATCGCCAATCTATAACTTCATTTGAGCACATCATTCCCAAACAATTATGGTTAACACAAAACACAGTATCCAATCCACTATTTAGATCTGTTTACCTAAGATAAGTGTTGTAGTTGAACTGCCCATGAGCAGTGTTTCTTCCAGACTTTTTTCTGAGGTGGGGGGGGGGGGGGCACTTGAAATTTGGGGGGGGGGGGGGCGGACACTGTTAAAAGTATATATTTTCTATATAAATTTCATTTCGTTCGATATGCCTGGAAGAAACTCTGCCCATGAGCAACATACATATTACATAACCTTACTCAAAAGATTTTTAGTTTTACATGTCTGTAACTAGCTTTTTTGTTCATTTTGAAGAAATCTAAGTACAATAAGCATATAAGTAGCGTTATTTTAAAATATTTTTAGAAATATAACACCCAGCTTTGAGGCCTATAATTTTAATCAAATTTTATTCATTAGTCAAGTAGTCTGAAGAGAAAATCATCGAATCATGTGTTCTAGAATACACACATAAAAAATTATAAATGGATAAACAGTCAAAGTGTTACCCATATTTGATTAAAACATGCAATTTTTTAACTCATTATATATCATTTAATTTAGATGGATCTTTTTATAATTCAAATATGAATTTTAATTGTTTCCTTTGTATTGTTTGATTTTTATTTCTATTTCAATAATAACATTATTAACATAGACCACTCCCCCACCCCTTTTCCAGTTTAGTTATTCTGTTTGTTGTTTAAGTTTACTTTGTATTTATAGTCTGTAAAAATAAACATGAAAAATTAAATGAAAACCAATTCAATTAATAAAAAACTGAAAAGAAAGATAATTTAAGTTACTACTACTAGGCTACAACAAGTACAGGGCTATCCAGCCATGTGATATCTAAAGATCACATCAAAAGAGAAAAGTATCCCATAAGGCATATATGAAGGATACTATTTAATGTTTTATGCAACTGAACTGGGGTAGTAGGAATTCTAAAATATCAACGCTGCTTATTGCCCATTATACTAAGCTTTTAAAACCCTGGAATATTTTTGAGACTCTGTATAAAGGTACTTAAATATCCATAGTTAATAGTACTATTTACAACTTTCTTGAGTTACATTTAGTGGGCATTGTGTGTTGTAAGGGCCATGCAATCAACTCCATCCTTGTTAGCTGTGCAAATAAATTGGCAATGACTGACCAAGACCTAGCACTGATGAATATATAACTGTATGTGCATTATTATATATGCTGGTAACACATTTTCAGGCAAGCCAGTCTATGGGTAACATGAAGATGAAGTTAGGCTTCCAATATTTCTGTGACCTCAGCATTTGAACATATGTGACACCTTTACCTTCCTCAATTCAGGAACCCATCAGATTGTCAAATAGACCCAAGACAATGAGCTTAACTCAAAACTTGTGTGATTAGTAATTATTGCATCCTCCTATCTCCTTGTCACACCAGCCCACATACATGTAAACAACAACAGCACCCACACTTAAGAACAGTAAGGTTTTCTGATTGAGACTAACACAACCTCTTGTGTTCACAGCGTTTCCTCCAGTTTTGTAACATGTATTCTAATCAAGTTATGATAGTAAAATTAAAAGCATAACTTATGAAAAACAATTATTTCCAAAAATAAATTGTAGTCTGTATTACACAGACATTAACTTTTATTTAATAGTTGAAATGTAACAAAAAACATTTAAATTGCCACCACAAGCTCAGCTAAATAAGCTCCCTCCCTGTTTTTCCAAACCTGTTGTATAAATAAAAAAAATAACACAACCCTTATAAATGGACTTTTGGGTTCAAGGTTTATTCATCATGAATAAATAAATGCCTACAATATGCAGGGAAAAATGTTCAATTTCATTGTGTGTGCATCACTTCCTCTGTGCCATGAAATGGAAGTTGCTGAAGCGATGATGTCATCCACATACAACTTGGAGCAGTTCAGCTAAAATGTTCACTGCCATAGTAAGCTAAAACAGAATATTTATAGTTTAGTAAAGTGGATAATACAAATATAGCAATTGTGGATAATACAAATGAGGCAATTACAAAATTCAATCCAACAGCCTTTATAATGCAAAAAAAAAGATAAATTATTAATAACTTATTAACCTTTCTTTTACTAAAAGGAAAAGCCTAAATCTGCAATTTAAAAACAACATACAACAGGGCAAATTAAGATAATAAATTAATGAACCTTAGAGGAGAAAGTGGTGGTGTTCCTTCATCTGCACCTTTCAAGAAGCCTGCAATGTAAAAAAAAACAATGTTCAGCTGGTTCTTTTTTAAAATTCTTACCCATTAGTAGTACCATAATATCTTATTAGAACTAGGGTTCAGAACTATTATCTACATTTTAAAAACAGCACCAGTGCGCCTACTTCTTTTAAAAAAGAAAGTACTGTCATAAGCTTTTTTTGCAGAGTACACAGAAACAGGTGAACTCTACTTCACTTACCCCAGGTTTGAAAAGAGAACTTTTACTGTCAAAAGCTAAAAAATCTAAAACTATAACCAAACATAGTGGTTTAGGCATGATGTGTTAGAAACCCAATGGACCATCATGATCTTTCCCATTCATGCACTAGGCAGACACATATGTTCAGATCAACTGTTTCAATAGCCTTGGCATGCAGGGGATAATGTCGTCTGCACCATGCCCTGCCACCTTAGTTTCCCAAGCACGAATCAGGTATCCAGCAGGTGGGTGGACCCAAAGGACATTATACAGATTTGAGCCTGGATCTGAACTCCAGACTTTCAGATTTGCAGTTGTTAGATCTATCATCAACCATGAGGTCCCATATGACGTATGTACCCACAAAAAATATGACGTTAATTGTTAAATGAATATGCTTAAGGTTTGCAATTCTATAAAATAAATTCAATAGTACTTTTATTACTTAATAAATCTAAGTATTAGTAAGTATGCAGTGATATTGATAATGCTTTTAATAGTGATATAGTCCTACAAAAATCAGGTTATGGTTATGTTATGTCCGACCTCCGACAGCCGCGGAGGAAGCGGACGCCCCAGGTTCGTTTGGTATGGTACCGATAGAAGACGTTGTAACGGAATCTCAACAACTTGCCGTGAGCTCGTTAATACAGTCTAGGGGTAAAACACGACAAATCGAAGAGACTCACACGACTTAAACTATGAATACCTTTTTAATTTATGTACAAGATAATGACACTAGGTAAGATCAAAATGTACAGATTCTCAGTGTAATATAAATAAACTCAACTCCAACTTACAGTTTGAGAAAAAAATCACAATACATCACAGCTGTGATAAATCATTACTACACACAACTGAATTGGCCTCATAATAACCACAACAAAAAACCAAGGAGAGACAATTTGCCTCTACAACAATAGAAATCCTTATACAGGTTAAACTATCACCGATAGTCAAAAAGGTGTAATAATACACCAGAACACAAATTCAGTAAACTACACCTAGTCACATAATTCCTTATACAAAAGGTGAAATCATGTCACAAAATAATAATACTGCAAAATGGCGTACCTAACCACAGGCACACCTCTCCTGGTCCCTAGGTCAATCTGGCGGCCTCTGAACTTGAGAATCCCGTGATTAAATACAACTCAGAGTAAGGGGAAATAACTCAAAAGTCTTACGACTATTGGTTGAGGGTCAGTCAAGGATCCTCACGGTCGCAAGTCCATTGGTTGAGGTTCTGCCAGGGATTAAACTTACAATCACATGATGTGACAGCGTTCAGTTGACCGGGTTGTACCAGTGAACTGACAATTCTCCCAAGGACAAATACATAACCCAGGAGGTTAAATATACATAAAGCCAAACAGACCTAAGTAGGTCACAGTTACTATCACACACACACACACACTGTGTCTACTCAGAACTGGTGCAGAATCAAGAATGTAAATAAATACTGTAATCATAGTAATAGTAAAGTTGTACCTTTTCTATTAATATGTAGATTTAAATCTACTCAAGAATTCAAGATTGATAGATCAGATCTAAATTCTAGATCTAAATTGATATTAAAGGTTAGTTAATCTAGTTTAGACTAGCCTGTAGTAAGTCAATGGCAAAGTTATTTTAATCTAAAACTTGTTTCTAGAGAATAGAGATGCTTGACTGTGACTGGTGATGAAATGGAAGCCACAGAATCCTTTCATCATATTGTTGACATGGATAAAATTATTTTTTTTACTTCATAGCTGAGGTAAAAATAATAAATAAAACTTAAGCTTAAAAATAAATCAGTAATTTAATATTTTTAGAATCAATGTTAAATTGCAAATCCAGAGAACTTGAAAATAATTGGTTGAGTTTAAGGCTACATTTGTACTTATCTTCATCAAGCCTAAGTTATAACCTGATGTTTCACTTTCGTAAGACAAACAGTGATTGGCTGTACAGCACTCCTTGATCGATTTCTGACAGCTTCACATCATAATTTTTTGTTTACAAAATTTAGCAGATAAGTTGTTAAATAATAACGCAAATTTAAACCATTATGAGTTATGACCTATTTTTCCTTTTTTTTTCACTTGCAATTACAATTTGTACAATAAAATGTATGCTATCAAATAGCAGGATACTATTGTCATTGTTTAAGTTGCCATTACATGTGAAAACCAGACCAAAGTGTTTTACTTTTTTTTAATTTTTATTTACTTAGCCTACTGAAAATATAAAAAATATCATATAGGCCTAGATCTAGATCTCTACATCCAACCTTTGGTAAATTCCAAAAAAAAAACACAAACAGACAGGTTTTTAAAGTCATATTAATTTATAGGCCTAAACAACGCCACTCATGATTTTAAAAATATTTAATGGGCCTCTCGGCTCAAATAAGTTTTGAGACTTTTCTCACTCAGGTCCATTAGGCTTACTGAAAATACTTAAACTAATCCGAATCGTCAAATAGTATAGATCTACACTACTCTACATCAACTTTTTAAAAATCCAAAAAAACCAATCGTTTCTATTCAGAGTCAGTCAGTTGAGTTAGATCTGTTAGAATCTAGAAATCTAGATCTAGTAGATCTAGATATCTAGTAGTCCCAGACACTACTACAACTGCACTCAGTTGTACAGGCAACGTACTAGAGTCTAGCTCTAGTTACACTAGTACTAAAAGTCTAAAACTACTTACTTTACTTCAGTACTACTAGATTCCCTAGACTAGACGGCCTAGATCTAGATTCTACTGTTTTTACTACAGACGACAGTTAAGTCTGTAACTTGACTTTTTCTTTTTACTTTTAGTTTTTATTAACTAACTTTAAAACTTAACTTTACTAAACAGTAAACTTGAGTAAACTAGCTGGTCGTTACCCGTTACCGTTACCGTTATTTTATTTCCCAAGGCCTAGATCTAGATCTAGAGTAAAGTGGCGTCTGCGGACAGTCGTAGCAAAAAAATCGGAAGTGCCGATTTCCATTGAGCGCCATTCAGTAACCGCTTCACATAGAAACAAACCGAAAGTACCGTCTCACTCCGCATTCTTTCTAGTTTAATCACGTCTGATTCATTTTGTATTCATACGCATAGCAATGAATGTATTAACATTTTCAGTGGTGAGACTCTGTGCGGACAGTAAGTGCACTTTTTTTTACATTTTATTTTCTGTGCGGACACTTGCTCCTTATGCGGACAAGGCATATTTTGTTCATTTTGTTTCTATTTAAATGATTGAAATAAACATGTTACATACATAAATAGTGTTGTTGATTGTTTTATATATTAATATATTGGAAAACAAAAAATATGAAGAAATATGAAATAAGTTTTAATTAAATTAAAGTGATGCCTGAAAGAAACTCAGGACCCAGTTGAGATTTTATTTCACTTTTTGCTTAGTAGACACGTTTGATGATCAAAAATATTTTTAAAACCTAAAAACATCACTAAAAACTAATAGATCTAGATTTAGACTTAATTTAAATATAAATCTGGAGTATCAAGATTAGTTTAAAGCTCCTTTTTACTTAAAGTGTAAGAAATATACTCTGATTTTTCATTAGTGTCCGCAAAAGGTTAACCCTCAAAAAAGATGCGAACACTCCAATTTTTCCTCTAAGATGGCTTAAACAACCTTAACTATGATATTTATAGCTTTCTATATATATATATAAGCTATTTATAGTTAACCCAGTTAACTAAGCTATGATTGGTTCGATTTATTCCTCTAGTCCGGGGACTAGTGCTCTTCATCCGGGTGAGGTTTCCTACCATAAAACGTCATACATCGCAACTTTGAAAAATTCCAATTAATCTCCCTATTGAGTGAAATAGAAGAAATGGACTCAAATGTGTTTAAAAATGGACATGCTTTGTGTTGTTTGCGTTAGTTTCCTATAAAACATTCATACAATTATTGTTTTAAGCGAAAAACAGCAAAGTGTCCGCACAGAGCCGGACAGAGGCAACTGTCCGCAGACGCCACTTTACTCTAGATTCTTCTAGGCCTACACTTACAGTACAGGCCTACACTAAAGTAATTAAATTATAAAATAAAACTTGAACGAACCAAGAATGAGTACAGTAGGAATGAAGCCATAATAGAAGGTTAGCCTCACGCCAGTCATCAATGAAGAAACTCGTTCTCTGGTCGATGACATTTTGATTTGTAATAATGATGTCAACGTTTCTTCAATGTCAACAATGTGCGCAGCGGTTACAACGCTTGAAAGGCCTAGAAACGAAATATTGAGTTATATCCCTTGGTAGCCTAAAAAACTATTTCTAGGCTACATTCATTACTGGAACAAAATAAATTGTTTTAATAAATTATTATAAACCTAGATCTACTATTTATTTTTGCTTTGGGATAATAATAAAGCATATTAAAGATGTCTGATGTGGGGGGTGGACTGTATAATGGGGGGAAAAAGGAAGATTTTATAAAACATGCCATTGCATTCTAAACCCATAAAATTACTTAGTTATCGTATTGGATATGGCCTAAGAAAAGGCAAACTGAATGCTACTAGTTCTAGTAGTACTAGTGTCAGTGTAGGCTACATGAGGACTGGTGTTAATGCAAGATTAACGGAAGGCGATGCTGCTTCAGCAACAGGCTAAATAAATAGAGAAAAAACATTAACTAAAAAGAAATAAATTATGATCATGGATTGCTACTGGTCAGGTCAATATGAGTAAATTACCGACTGATATAGTTTTTAAATTATTTGTGTAACGGTTTAGACTTAGAGATATACTTAAGAAATAACACAACAACAATTAATACAGCAGCATATGACATGACGAAATTGAAGACCGAAAGTCCAGTAAGAACACTCTCAAAAGCGAAGTATGTGCACAATCACCATGGTGTTTTTCTTAACCATGAGAAAACTGCATCGTTTTCATCTATTTAAAGTAGTCTGCGTGATGTGTCTGTGATATTCAAGTTTCCTGTCGGATGTGCAAATATCAGTTGTTAAGGTGATGTTTTAGTTGCTGTCTGATGTGCATAAAGCAGCTGCGCAGGTGATGTCTCCTGTTTGTCGTACCAAAAATATTTCTCTAACACAAAATCTATCTATATAATTCTCTTCTGGGAGACGCTAGAAAACAAGCTGTAAACGCGCTCCCTACCATCCCCACCCCTACATGGTCTTAGTGAGCTGTGGTTCACGCTATGTTTACCTTCGTGGAGTCGGGTTTAGTGACGGCTATTAGGGGCAGATAATTTAGTTTGAAACGATTTTAAACGTTGGGGGTGGGGGTTGGGGAGGAAGGGGGGGGGTTATGGTCCTTAACGAGCTACTTATAGTGTTTTAAAGAAATATTTTCAGTGTCAACGTTGGTACTGTCGAATTCACAAATTATGAATTACTGAAAAGTAGAAAAAACAACTAAATAGCGGAGTATGGTATGCCGCGGGCCGGCTCCTAATAATTATTTCATACATTTTTAAAGTGCACATTTTTATGTTTCAGACAACTTGATTGCCGCCCTTGATTTTCCAACAAGGAAGAGATAGCCAGCTAATACTACTTACTATAGAGTTAGTAGATCTTGTTAATTTTACAATGCAATGCTTACAGTTTACTACACCACATAAGCTTAACATATGAAAATGCTACAGGCCCTATAATATGTACTAATGTGTAGTGAGGGATTTCTCATTGAATGCCAGAAACATGACAGATTTAGTTGTACAGGTCATAAGCCATAATCATTAAATCAAACATATAATAGTCATATACTACCATTACATACAACTACAACTCAGTTTAATGGATTAATCATTCAAATGGTAAGAAGACCCAAGAAATATATTTAAAAATGTATTGTTTATTGTTAATCAAAACACAAAAGTAACATCATTTTAAAAATAAAAATAAATAAATGCTATACCTACTTGTATGGCTTCTTTTATTTGCAGTATCAATACACAATTTGATTAGGTCGAGATGACATTTAGTGTAGTACAGTCATTCAAATACAAAAATTAGGCTAATTAAAATTATTAAATTTGTTAAGAAGTTTACCACTTATACATATCAAGAAAAAGAAAATCAGAATTTCAATTAACATATCCATTGATTTGGATGGAACAAAATGAAGTACAGATAGAAAACAAAATGTTATTTTAATAAATGTTTAAGTTTAAAAGATAAAATGGTACTTTAATTATTGGTATTCCTCCAAAACTAATGTAATAAATTAACTTCAAGTTGAATTTCACACTTGATGTCATACACGTTAAATCAACATGTAAGAAATTCAGTTAAGTTATTGTATGTATTAAACTATAGTTAAGAATTTTGGTACAAATGCTTTATTTGTCAAATCAACATGTATTAAAAACAACATGTAATAAATTGAGTTTTATTTATTTTTGACATTCAAATAAATTAAATGAAAGGCAACTATCCAATATTAACTTAAACTTAAAGAATTTAAAAAATCTTCCAAGTAAACAAAATATGATAAGTAAGTAGCAATAAATGAGCTAGTATACAGAATTTCCTTTTCAAATTTAAAAATAATCACCTGATTAATTTTTTATTTTTTAACAAGAAACCAAAATTACATCAATCAACTTAACTAAACTACTGTCTTCAACATCACCAAAGCATGGTTTTTACCAATTCAAAACTAAATAATGGAACCATAACCTTTTCTTTTGGCTAATGCAAATTTTTCTTCTTTTTTTTCTCCAAGTAAATATCCTTATAACAGCCTATCTCCTGTGCAACTATCCTGGCAACTCTACAACTCCTCTCTCTGTTTGCATCATCTTCATTGATTATTTTCATTGCATGATCAATATGTTTGAAAAATTCTGCTAAACGTTTGACTGTAAAAACTCTGGACAGTGCAGCTTTTGAAGGTCCCTCTTCCTCATCTTCAGTAGCAGTTTGCAAGTCAACCTGTTCATCTTCAGAACGCTCTTCACTGTGGGAGGCAAGAAGTTCTTCAATATCAGACTGTTCCATCCCTTCAAAATCAGCCTCATAGGCCAGGTATGAAATCTGTTTTTTAATCATCTCAAGTATATCTATAATTTGTTCTAAGCTTGCCATATCTGACACACAGTCAGGCCAAATTTTTTCCCAAGCGTTATTCATACATGAAGAAGAAACGTCTTCCCATGCATCAGCAATGTTATCGATCGCTTTCAAAATGTCATAGTTGTTCCAGAAGTCTTTAGGGGTAATTTTAGTCTCACCATCAGTAGCTGATAAAAGCTGCTGGACAAGATGCTGTAGGTAGTAACATTTGAACAGGGCGGTGATGCCCTGATCCATAGGCTGAAGAAGGGATGAATCGCTGAGAGGTAAAAATGCAAATTTCACATTGTCTGACAGGTTCAGGAGATGGGGCGGATGACAGGGTGCTTGATCTAACACGAATAATATTTTAAAAGGTAAATTTTCTCTAGCGCAGTATTCTTTTACAGACGGAATGGCATAAGCATTCAGCCACTCTTCGAATATTGTCCCAGAGAGCCATGCCTTCTTGTTGGCTCTCCACGTGACTCGAAGATGTTCTTTAGAGTAGCCTTTCAGTGGTGTTGGTGTCTGAGTGTGGTACACCACTAAAGGTTTGAATTTAAAATCCCCTTCTGCATTGCCTCCCAAAAGAAGAGAAAGTCTGTCATTGGCTGCTTTAAACCCTGAAGCTGCTTGTTCTTCTACTGACATCATAGTCCTAGCAGGCAGCCTTTTCCAGTAGAGGCCTGTTTCATCCACATTGAACACTTGTTTTGGAGAGTAACCCCCTTCATCAATAACTGCTTGTAACTCTTGTGGAAATTTATGAACTTCAAAAATATCCTCACTCATCTCCCCTGACAGTTGAATGTCACTGAAGCATGAACGTTTTTTGAACCTCTCCAACCAACCACGGCTTGCCCCGAACTCTTCAACCTTTGCCCCCTTGGTATTAAAACTAGTAGCCAAATCGCTGTAAAGCGATTTAGCTTTTTCCTGGATAGCACTAGCAGTCAAGGGCACGTTGTTTTGGTTGTGGTCTTGAATCCATACTGCCAGTAGAGATTCCATCGATTCCATGAGAGCACTTCTGCTACGTGTAATCTTCTTGGCATTTAATGGCACAGCATGTTTGGCACCGGCTTTAATCTTGTCAGCATTCTTTCGGATGGTTCGAACAGTAGACGGAGGAAGATCGAGAAAGCGAGCAATGTCAATCCCCTGTTGGCCTTCCTCGTATAGTCGAAGAACCGTCAGTTTCATATCTAGATCAATACTCCGTCTGTTACGTTTTCTATCGGGACCGGAGTGATGAATGCCTTGACTAACGTAACTGTCGCTATCCGAATCGTGGATTTCACGTTTCACTGGCATTCCATCCATCGTCGTTATTTTATAAAGTAGCACACGAGTACGACTAAAATAAATTAAAATCGAATATTGTATCTTGCCCTACGATATATTGTTTAACTATTTCTTCTTTTACGTTATATTTTCCTTGTAATGCATACCCAAAGATACGTTGATAATTGTTTTGTCTTAAGAATTTACAGGTCTGTTTTTACACAACAACAACAACATTGTTAACTTGCAAGTTAAAATGGCGTCGTTAGTTGCAGCAAGTGACGACGAGGCGACGCTACGCGCAGGGCACAAGGTTCCAACGTTGGCGAAGAGAGCGTAGTGGTGTGCAGCGTTGTAATAAGGACTGATATCGAATTTAGTGTTGGCCAGGAAAGCGTATAATGGAATTTCGGGTTATGGATAGATCTAGGCTAGATCTATATTTTGTAAATGCATGTTGCGGAACATGATTGTAATAAAAGAAAAATACAATACAAATTTTTAGTCATAAGCTGTATTAGAAAGTATTGCGTGTGTAAAAAAAAAGTGTTTTAATAACGTGCTGGTATGAGTAGACGTAGAATAGAAATTATATTTTGGTTCTGAAGCTTTGGAAATAAAAAACTAGATCTAGATCTAGATCTAAATCTATTTTTTCCCTCTAACTCGAAGCACAAAATGTACAACAAAAGCCTAATCACTAGATTTGAACTTTAAAGTTAAAAATAGATAACCAAGTAAAGATTTTTTAAATTTTATTTTAATTTTTTTTTAAAAAATACGTATTCGAAAAAAAACTCCATACATTGAAAGTTGGCCAACTAACATTTTTAAAAGAAATTTCGTTTGATAGGAATTAAGCTAGATTCTATATACTATATTGGGATAGCAGATAAGCATAAATTAATCATATACACGGAGTTTCCTTAACCCACATGAATGATGGGATAGTTCTCAGCTGATTAGCGTAGGCCGTTCTATAGGGCGTTGAGTGGGATGGTTGTTTTAACTCACTTTAGTTCGGCTGGTTATTTACTCACTAAACAGGGTGGCTACATTTAAAATAAAATAAACTTAGTTTACTATTATTTTGTTTTAAAAGATAAAATTAAATATGATAAATAAAGATATCGCCATGTGGTGATGATCAGAGTTTCTTCCAAAGCCCCCCCCCCCCCCCCCCGAAAAAATTCTACCGCCCCCGCCCACCGAACGAAATGAAATTTATATAGAAAATATATACTTTTAACAGTGTCCTCCCCCCCCCCCCGAAGAAAGTCTACCGCCCCCCCCCCGAAAATTTCAAGTGCTCCCCCCCCCCCCCCCGAGAAAAAAGTCTGGAAGAAACACTGGCGATGATTCTGTCTCGACCCTCGAAAACCTAGCAAAACACGTATTATATATTATTTATATAACGTGGACTGAATTCCTTATTCGTGTTTTATTTTAGGAATTATTTTGTCCTTTTATCTATTTAACAACACTTATCGGTCTGTTAAAGTCCACCACAGTCAATATATTAATAGAAACAATTTTACCTGATAAAAAATGGACTTCTGTACTGAGAGTCTGAGACAGCATCACAGCCGTACTCCCCCCCCCCCCTTCATCTTTACAAGACATTGACCAGGAAGGGCCGTGACCTATTGAACCCTCGCCTTCTGATTATGCGGGACAACTCCCACGCGCTCTTCCTACACCCACGATAGGAGACCAGCGCTAACAGATTGATTGCCCCTGCATGTTTGATGTAGATTTTTTTTATACCATTCCCAACTAACTCAATTCAAATGAACTAAATTAACTTCACGCTTTTCTCGACTCAGTTCACTTCTATTTATAGCACCAATACGATGTGTAAATATCCTCATGATAATCGACATAGGCCTACTGAAAGCATGTTGTCAACTAAATTAAATTGTACCCTGATTTAGTGATTAAGCATTACTGTTCAACAACAGCCTTGTTTTTTTTTTTAAAGTAGTGCTACCTACCACAGTAGGCTACTAGGAATACATTGCTGACTTCGGATTATTAATGGAAAATAATGTTCAAACATCTAGTAGCTCCCGATATTTTAAGACTAGTGATTACATTTTTAAAAAAAATATCAGTTAGTGGTTTAATTATTACAGCAGAATGACGAGAATGTTGAATAGTTTTATTTATTAGTGCAATGTTGAATGAACTATGATAGTCACAATTAACCTCATTACATTAAAGTAAGTGCAGTGATAGGACTATCAAGGGATGGGTGCAAACATTTGTGAAAACACACTTTGACAATGTTATTTTTTTCAAGGTCTTCATAAAAATGTGCTAATGGTAATAGTGACTTACTTTACATGCCTGGATATGAATATGTGTGACTATTTCCTCATACACAAACACCATTCACACACAAACATCACTAACACCATTCACACACAAACATCACAAACACCAATCACTCACAAACATCACTAACACACAAACACCAATCACACACCACTAAGTCAAATTCAACTGACACCCAGAAACAATTTAGTAAAAAAAAAAAAACAAATTAAACACAAGTACAGATTATTATGCTTGTTTTATTTATAAATTGAAACATGATATGAAACTTCTGGGAATGGTGAATAACTATAAAATAGCAATCGAGAAATATTATTTCTGGTCTGTACATAGGATATTCACACTGTACACATCATTAAATTATTGCATCAAATCCATCACACGTAGGTCAAGACTACATTTGCGAAAAATGCAAATGGCTTCTAATAATTTAGTTTACAAAGTTGTATTAAAAATTAATTATATAACATTAACAAGATTGTTTCTTAACAAACACATCTGTAAATATCAATTGCCTTAATCATTTTTAACATTGCTAAAATGAACACTATCTTGAACAAGCTATGTTATCAAAATATTTCAGACTAAGACTTATTTAATATTTAAATATTTTTTTCTATTTAAACAATATGGATTGCTACTAATTTAAAAATAAACTTGGTTGTGTTCCCTTGTTTGAAAAATAAAAACTCCAAAATTTTGTCAGCTCTTCTAAAAACTACATAATTTATAGTCTAGTGATAAAAAACTAACATTTTTGCAATCTAGCTCTACCTATATTTAATTTCAAAATACCTTTTCATTTGTAACTTATTCAATCAAACATCTAAACTTGAACATTACATTATTAAAAATCACATTTAAGTTGTAATCAAAATTTGAATGAACAATGCTCAAATATACTCAGTAATAAATACAACAGGAATTTATGAAACAATCTCTAATTTGAATACAAAACTGCAATAATAACAACATTTTTAATTTAAAATTACGCAGTCAAAAGGACATATAATTTCTTCCCTGAGTCAAATGAACATCAAACTACAACCTAATTGGAATACATTTGATAGAAATTTTAAAATATTATTAGAATATGAAGAAATATTTCTCAAACAGATTTTTTCCACTTTCATTAAAATGAATTTTTTAAAATAAATCCAAAATTTCATTGTTTTTCCTGTATGCACTTAATCATGATTGTAATATTTAGCAAGTAGAGTCCATCACCACAATAATAATACAGGTTGCTGTTGGTTTTAAAATAAATATCTGCTGCTTAAAATGATACCTCTTCAAAAGTCCCTTATTCGAAGAATACATGTCTATATAGATAATAATTAACAACAGTATTTACACGGTTTTCAAAGACTGATTGCATTACAGACACCCCAGTTCAGCAAACAATAAATTACAAGGTTGTATATAACAATCATAAATAGAATAAATAGACCTGAAAATAGGTCAAATGTTCCATTAATGCTCACAGTGGATAATGCTATAAGAAAACAATTTTTTTCTTAAGCCTTAAATAACATTTAAACGTACATAAAGTGGAGTTTAATTATTTTTACATTTGATGGTATGTTTTGATTCAACGCTTATTACCAAAAAAATGCTAATGATTTAATGATCTGGCATTCTAATTAAATTCATAAGTCTCATTCAAATTAATTAATGAAGCTGGTCTCTTTTCTGCTAAATTTTTCAATGTAATTGTGAAGTTCGGTTAGTTGTGATAGGTGCTTCTATTCTAATAGTTTGACTCTAGCATTCTATACATTATAAATTATTTTACTCTCAGCCTTTAAAAAGCTAAAAATAAATAAAAAATAAAAAAAAACTGGTTTTTGGGATGTTATTCCCTTTAATCAGATTTAGCTAGATTACAAGTTAAATAAGTATTTATGAAAAAGGTAAGCGTCATTTCAAACATTTGTTTGGAATAATAAGTCTTGATAACAGCTCTTTTAAACTAAACTACAACAAAATAAATGCCTAGCTGGCTACAACTTCTAGAACTATTCAACAAGACAGTTATACAACAGAGTGCATTGGAAGAACTACAACATCACTGGAGCCCGATCTAAATAAAAAGCCAGGCTAAAGTGAACTAACCGCCATTACAGAATATAATAGCACCTGGTGCAAGTAGTAAATAATCATCAACCTCTGGCACATGTATCTAGTAATGCTTAGCACAGGTAGTTGATATTGCTTAACTTCTAATACAGGTACTTAGTAATGCACAGTATCTTGCAATGCTTAATACAGGTATATTGCAATGTCTAGCACAGGTATCTTGCAATGCTTAACACAGGTATATTGCAATGTCTAGCGCATGTTATCTTGAGGTGTTTTGAAGTAATTTGTTTTTGCACCTAGCATAGGTATTTTAAAAATGCAGCTAATGCTCCGTCAAAGACACACAGGTAAAACCAGTTTTAAGACCTTCAGACCAGGCACAAACTCACTGAAGCATGTCTATGGAATTTATCCAGGTTGGCTAAATTTAACATTTGTAGTTGAATTGAATTTTTTTAATGATGCAAATTTTTACATTGGTTAAGGGTTAACTGTTTTGGTCTTATCAGAACAAAAGAATAACTATCCTAAATATTATAAAAAAACTGTCTCAGCATAAAAAACAATTTGACTCCCAATTTGTGGAATGTAGTTCGCTGTGATTATAAAAATGTGGTATGTTTTCAATTTGTGTACAAGTTGGATTTTAAAATGTGAATAGAAGTGGATGCTACAAGAGATAAATTAAGCTGCCACAAATGTTTATCCGTAACAAAAGAGACTAGTATCTGTAACAATTGAATTTAGAAACCAGTATCTGTAACAACTGAAACTAATATCTGTAACAAGTGATACAATAAACAAATGCAATTATAACTATTATCTGAAATTACCCTAAAACATGTATATAATTTTATCACTGAGTTTTTTTTTATTGCTAATAGTCAGAAGGTATAGAGTCCAATCTGGTAGTTTGGATGCTTATCCATTGCGCGGATGTTATCCACTGTGCGGATGCTATCCAAACGAGGGAAGCGGTGAAAGCGGAACCCCTATAGGTGAAATTGGAGAATGTGCAACGTTTACTGTAGGAAAGGACTGGTCCGATACAAGATACGGAACTGAGTTGAGGTCAAAGGCATTAGGCGTGGTTGGGCGACACTGTCTGGGTGAAATGTCCAATGGTTTGGATAATGCTTGCGTGGTTACAATATCACTGCTGAAGAACGAGAAGGTCCTGTTGGGTAAAGGAGTCTTTGGGACGTTACCACAACCTCCGTAGAAGGCTTCAGCGGCTTCGGTCGGCTCTTGGAACATGTCGATTAAAGGTGATATCGGGTAAGGCACTGGGTGTGAGGGGGAGGAGATGAAGGAGGATCCCACTTGGGGTTCTTTCATCTTGGGGAGCGACGACAAAGGGCTGCTGATATGCAGGAGGGGGAGCGACCCCGGTCTGGTGGCTGGAATTCCGAGGGAAGACACTGGACTTGGCGACGCAGCTGTTTGAGATATGCTACTCGGTGATAAGTTGAGGTTGTGAGAATGCGGGAGTGGGGATAAGGGCGGTAGCGGTGAGGGCGCCGGGAAGGGAAATTGTAGTTGGTATTTTGATATGGGGGGTAAGTTGTAATCCAGAGGAGAGGAGAAATCCATATCCTCTTGGTGGTCACATAGCTGCTCTTGGATGTTATCCGTTGAGAAGTTAAAAATATTGGACGACTGCGGTTGCGTGGGAGTGTGCCCTGAATACGGGTGGTAGGAGAAGGTGGTGGACGTCGTTGGAAGCGATGGCTGGGTTTTCTTCTTGAGGAGGGTCTCAAATCTCTGCAGCTGCTGGATGAAGTTGAGGTTGGGGTCGATGATGGGTCGCCGTGACATGACAAACTCGAAAGCCGAGTCCAGAGAAAGACCTTGTTTCTGCATGATGTAGGCGATGCACACCGTCGCAGACCGGCTCACACCCATTCTGCAGTGGACCAACACCTTGCCATTCTCCTGAGCCACTTCATCTATGGAAAATTAAATAAAAAGTTAAATTAATTATCAAATTAATTATAGGAAAAACTGGCAAAAAATTAGAAAGTTGCGGTTTTATTATTAAACAAATGTTGCAATTTCCTTTAAAATCTGACATCAGTTTATGATTGAGTTTGACTTTTTTTTACCAAGAAGTGGGGTTTGAGTGTCAAAAACTGTCCAAAAAAAATAACGTTACTTAGAAACGGCCAATAATTTACAAATGTATCATCATATACTGACCAATGAAACTGATAATCTTTGGAAACCAGGAAATGAGATCCGCATCCATGTTGTCGTTGATGTGGATGTTCATGTACTTGAACTGAGACTGGAAGAGGTTGCCGCAGTTGGAAGACACGTTCAGCAGGGCTGTGATGCCGATCTGCTCCAGGAGGGCGCGCTGGGAGGAGTGGGAGACGTCGCCCAGGTACAGGTGGGGCAGGATCTCGGCCGGCTCGTTCTGTGGAGGAGACAGGTGAACATTGTATGTGGCTGTGGTTGGGATAAGATGGTGTGCGGTTGGGATAAGTTGAGAATGTGGTTGGGATAAGTTGAGTGTGTGGTTGGGATAAGATGGTGTGTGGTTGGGATAAGATGGTGTGTGGTTGGGATAAATTGAGAGTGTGGTTGGGATAAGATGGTGTGTGGTTGGGATAAGATGGTGTGTGGTTGGGATAAGTTGAGAGGTTGGTTGGGATAAGCTGAGAGTGGTTGGGATAAGTTGAGAGTGTGGTTGGGATAAGCTGAGAGTGGTTGGGATAAGTTGAGAGTGGTTGGGATAAGTTGAGAGTGGTTGAGATGCTGAGTGTGGTTAGGATAAGATGGTGTGTGGTTAGGATAAGATGGTGTGTGGTTGGGATAAATGAGTGTGGTTGGGATAAGCTGGGGGATTGTTTGAGTGTGAGAGTGGGGTTGGGAAGGGCTGCGTGTGTGTTGGGATAAAGGTAAAGGGTGTTGTTGGGATTATCTGAGTAAGGGTGTGGTTGGGATAAGTATAAGGTGCGTGTTGGGATAAGCTGGGGGTGTGTTTGGGAGTGAGAATGGGGTTGGGATTAGCTGGTGTGTGTTCTTTATCAATTCTAAGCACATATGATAATTTTACA
Organism: Physella acuta; assembly: GCF_028476545.2. Classification (NCBI taxonomy): domain Eukaryota; kingdom Metazoa; phylum Mollusca; class Gastropoda; family Physidae; genus Physella; species Physella acuta. The sequence goes on from NW_026732044.1 coordinate 272,949, forward strand.
ACCCATCTCTGTCCAGTGGGTGCGGGAAGGGGGGGGGGGGGTGTCCCAAAACAATGGAGGTAATTTCATTGTTAAAAAATGGGTAGTAAATTTTTCAACAAGTCCAATGCTATAACTACTCGCAATCAATTCAAAGAAATACAAACACACCGAAACAAATGAACAAGAAAAATTTGAAAATAAGAAAACATCCCGTTGAGTGACATCAGCACTGGTGAGTTTTAAAGAAACCGTAAATGTCGTATGGGAATAAATCAGGTATCGGTGAGGCTGGGGAAACGAGTGGGCGGGGATGGAATGGTGCCGTCGCACTGCGTACAGCCTGTTAGAAACTATGCCATCCTCGCTCTCCTATTCCCGATATTTTACACGTGTGATGTCCATTTTGTAGATGTGCGGAAATACGTTATTTATTAACGAAAAACTCATACAATGAATGTTTGTTAGAAAATTTAGAATAGCCGGACGAGGGTACAGTTAAGCCAGGCAGCGTACTGTGCGATAATTCTAAAAACTACCCCAGTAACCGCTGACGTGTGCAAGGCCGGATACTGCTAGATAAGCCGTACATAAGGGAGCCTTGTGTGATTTGCTTCCCTGACCCTAGTGTCCAGATAAAGGAACTAACCCCCCCCCCCCCCACCTTCCATTGCCCCCAGGATGAGGCGTTTCTATTTCCTTATCTGGACTCGAAGTTCAGCATCCGCTCCAGTCTTCCTGTGCATACATACCACAGGACGAGAGGGGGGGGGGGTTACACATTTCCTCTAATCAAAGTACACCGCCACATGTTTAGGTATCCCCCCCTCCCACCCCATCTGCTGGGGATGACCCCCCTCTAACTTTTTTTTTATGCTAGCACGTGCAGACGATACTGGTCAAGATGAACCCTGATCTAATGAACTCTCACTTCCTGTAAAAGCCGCCATCCCCCCATCTCCCTACCACCTCTTCCTTTCCACCCACGAAATCGTGGAAACCATACCCCTCCCTTTCAAGCGATTCATTCTCCTAACTGCGGCGGTACTGAACTACGCGTTCGTGTCTACCAAACGCGACCCACTTTACCAGCTACTTCAATAGCATAATCCGGATTTTTTTTCTCCCCACATTTTACTCCTACGCTGAGCAGGATTAACGTCACGCTAGTCATACTACAATTAGTCAACGACGTTTGAAAGCTGAACATGGTATAATGTAAGCGAATTTAGTTTTAAGAGGAGTAACCAGGGACGAAATAAAAACAAAGTTACCTGTATAGTTTAAAGCTGAAATAATCTATTTTTAAAAACTGAAGAGTTCGTCATGTGTACACATTCAAAAGAACGTGGGCTTGGTCAAAATTAGATTTTTGAACTAAATCTGATGGGAGATATGCTTTGGATTAATTAATACGCCGGGTTTTATGCCTAGAGTAAACGCGCTAACTTCAGAAATCATAATACATAATTATAACACGAACGCGATCATACATGATTATACCTACCATGTACTTTACGTGGGCGATGTATTCAGTCAAATAAGATAGTACTGTTGGATTTTTTTTTTAAAAGAACCAAACAAATGTGTTCATCTGTAACTCCATTTAAGTTTTAAGTATGTCTTTATATACGACTAGTTAAATAAACCAAAGGCTTGTCTGTTAAAAATCGTTGAAAGGAAAGATATTAAGATTTTTTTTTACTTTGAACTCGCCTCCATCTACTTTATTTTTCCCCCCTCCTTTGAAAGCACACCGCTGCCATCTACAGTATAATGTTACATTTAACGCACGCGGGATTGCTGGGTTGTTTCCCTTCAAGCCGGCACTCGACCTGATTTCAGCGATCACATGTCAACCGTAGTTTGCGTGGGTGGGGATACAGTATCGATCTGACCACACGGACAGTCTGTCATCCGGGGGGGGGGGGGGTCCATCTTTAAACACACGGCATCCGGGGTGGGAGGGGGAATCGTCTTAGCACATCTGTGACGTTTAGGGAAAAACCCCACCTCTGCGTGTCATTTAGAGTACAAAACTACAACCCAACCAGCAAAGGAGATCGTACTTGGGCCCCACCAGTATGTTAAAAAAAAAAAATTCTGGGACAAGAACATCCCTCCACTATTCCCCCCCCCCCCTCACACACAAACATGAGCTTAGCCAATTGCGTATAATAAGCCGGAAAATACCGGCGTTTGTGACTGGGTTGTCTCAGAACTGAGTTGTTTTAAACAGGTGTTGCTTTGATTATGGCGGAACCCAGCGATAAAAGGCGGAACCCAGCGATAAAAGGCGGAACCCAACGATAAAAGGCGGAACCCAGCGATAAAAGGCGGAACCCAACGATAAAAGGCGGAACCCAACGATAAAAGGCGGAACCCAACGATAAAAGGCGGAACCCAACGATAAAAGGCGGAACCCAACGGTAAAAACGGAAGTTAATGATACAAAAGTGGCGTGCAGCACCAGAGAGCCTTATAAAATGACTGGCTACAAAAAAAAAAGCACAGTTATACAAAAATATCACATATATACAAAAAAATATCACATATATAAAAATATCACATATATAAACACGTACTTTCTACAAGGGGTGTCGATATATATAAAACACATTTTCCCATATGAAATGGAGTCTACGCTTTCTATATTATTACGGCAAGGCATCTATTATATAAAAGATTGACCTACAAACAGTATGCCACCACAACAGACACTTACCCCCCCCCCCCCCCCCCCACCTCCAATCACAATCTAATGTAGAGGTATTTGATCAATGTAAACGCTGGGGGGAGGGGGGAATGTGTGATAGTGAAAGGGTGGGGGCGGCGTTTAACAGTGTTTCAAAACACTCATCAAATAACAAGCAACATATCCAACCAACAGCAAATACTTCGTCATAGGGGCGTCAATAAAGGGACATAACTACAGTGGATGGTCATAATAGACTATACACAAGCGTCGACAACAAAGGGACGCTACTACGGTGGATGTTATTCCAAAAGCTTTTTACAAAACTCGTTTTTTTTTCTTCCTCTAAACTCAATTAGTCAATAACTGAGCTAGATTGTTTCTAATTAAGCGTTTTATTAACGCAAGAGAGAGAGAGAGAGAGAAAAAAAAATGCGTGGGAAGGTGACGTATTGATCACATGACCAGCGGAACCAATCTAAGAGTGCAGCGTTCTGGCTGTGGACAGGCGAGATGGGGGAGGGGGGGGGGGGTTAGACGGAGGGTGGTAGGGAGAGGGGTGGTGTAGATATTAGAGGGTTGTGTGTATGTGGGGTGGGTGGTAGAGGTTTGTGGAAGAGGGGTGGTATAGAGTTGTGTGAAGGCAGAGGGTTGTGTGAATGTGGGGGAGGGTGGTAGGGAGTTGTGACAATGTGGGGGAAGGTGGTAACGGGTTGTGTGGATGTGGGGGAAGGTGGTAACGGGTTGTGTGGATGTGGGGGAGGGTGGTAGAGTTGTGTGGATGTGGGGGAAGGTGGTAGAGGGCTGTGTGGATGTGGGGGATGGTGGTAGAGGGCTGTGTGGATGTGGGGGATGGTGGTAGAGGGTTGTGTGGATGTGGGGGAGGGTGGTAGGGGGTTGTGTCAATGTGGGGGAAGGTGGTAGAGTTGTGTGGATGTGGGGGATGGTGGTAAAGGGTTGTGTGGATGTGGGGGAGGGTGGTAGAGGGTTGCGTGGAGAGGAAAGGAGTTAGAGGGATGGTGATCGAGAGAGGGTGGGGTGGTAGAAGCAGAGATAAGGGCGTGGAGATTTTAGAGGGAGTAGTGGGATAGAAGGCTTCTAGGAGGGACAGGAACGTGGGTCTGGAAGTCTGGAATCAGGGCGTTAGAGGGGTAAAGCAGTTATAACAGAGGGATGAGTGGAAGGATGGGGGGGGGGACGTTAGTGAAGGGAGGGGGAGAGAATGTTAGACGGGGGGGGGGGGGGTGTTGAGTGATGGTACAAACAGGAATGAACAAATCAAGGATGGTAGCTACTAAAGTGTCGAAACAGGAAAATCAAAGTGCCATTGAGAGCTTTTATGAATGCATTGTATCCTAGTTACTGCTCGACCTTCCCTTCAATGCGGTCGGTTAAAAAAAAACCCAACACTGTAGGTGTTAAGTACTCATGTTCTACAATCACGTCCTCGCGTCCCGTCCAATCAAAACAGTCGATACAAGTAGCGCCACACTAGTTACAGACCAGCTTTTGACCCAGTCAGCCCAAGATCTAATAAAGCACTCTTCAGTGATGGAGTAGGCGGATCGCTCGTGTCAACAGAAGGATCAAGCTTGAAGATGTATCCTTCAAAACATAACGTTATTTCTATCTGCAACATTTCAAGTAATGGAAAAGTAGTTTTAATCTAAACGCATTATACTTAAGTATTGAGCCTCCCCGCCACCCACGCTCCTAATCCTACTTTATAAAATGTAAATTAATTTCTCCTTTTTAGGATCGAGTCAATATTAAATACAAAGAAATGGCTCGTGACGTCACACGTTACATAAGCCTCACAAATGATTTGTGTAAGTAATGAGGAGGGGGAAAAATTTTACACTTTTTAAAAAAATGTGTTGCCGGTAAAATAATTAATTCGCAATTTTGATGAAGGCGTAAGGGGGAGGGGGATTAGAACGGATGAGTAGGCCTAGTCGTGAGGTCCTGGTAGATGGGGGAGGGGGGGAGGGATGAATGGGTGTGAGTAAAAACAGATACTGGCTATATAGATATTGGAGAAAAAAATGACTGTGAGAGAGAATAAAAACATTGGGTGTGTGTGGGGGGGGGGGGGGGGGGGAAGGGGATAGGTGAGTAAAACAATAACTGGCTATATAGATTTTAGTGAAAAAAATAATAATGTGAGAGAGGGAATAAAAACATTTGTGTGTGTGAGGGGGGGGAGTATAAGAAACAGTTACAATTCACGACTGGTATAAAATAACGGTTACGTGGCTTGTCGAGTCTTAAAACGATGATGCGAATATGAAGTTGTCATCTAAAAAAAATAGCGACACCGAAGGAGGAGAGACAGCAGCCATTGTTATTGATAGACCGCCGTGCTACTCCGCTAGAGAGAAAGGTGGGGGTGTGGATGAATGAATGAACAAATGAATGAATGAATGGGTTGTCTGCGAAAATCGACCCTGTGTGCCTATCAATGGGTTTGCAGGCTCCCTTCATAAAGAAGGAAAATTTTCATCGATTGCTTTGTGCTGGCGTGTGAACTGAATTGGGTATCGCTGCAGCCTCTCTCTCGTCCGGTCAACTCTCATGAAAAATTCATGAATGAATAGTAAAATCTAGTTCACATATTATTAATGTTACACGAACGTAGTACAGAACTAGAGGGAATTTTAAGTAAAGAGCTGTTACTATATAGAGTTACATTATAATTTTTTTTTTAATTCGAAGGGGTGGGGGGAAGGGGGAGAGTTATGAAATCTGGGTCACGTACAAGTGCGCGTATGTGTTACCACGTCTGCGCGTGCCATCACGCGCGCCAATCGCCGTGAACGTGGATGTTGACATTCCGGAAGGGGTAAACTGACAACACAGATAAGATTAAACTGACGAACGCGCGTCATGATAAGCGGATGCGGCGGATTAAAATTTTTTTTAAAGGTCAAAAAAATAATCCTTCTTTAAAACATTGTAACACAGACTTAATTCAACAGTAAACAAAATTAACAGTGAACACACCTTAACAAAGAACTTTGTTGCTTGATCTCCTTGTATAAAATACAATATAATTTGAAAAACATATAAAACACAAAAACAGATTTGTAAGTAAAATAGAAAGTAATGTAATTGATCTGACACACAAACCGATGCATTTTCCTGAGGCCAAAAAAAAAGATATTTCACAATCTTTCCAGAATCATCAACTGGGTTCTCATGATAAAGGCTACGCAGTCATTTGAGAAGTTCAATATAAATTAACCAATAAAGTAAAACCATAGTGATTTGAATCGTCCAAAGGAAATGGGGAGGGGGGGGGGGGGTATCTGTTTCTGAGATGATTGCTCAAGAATTATAGTTCTATTTTTTTAACTATGGTACATTTTCCCATCTACACATATAAAAACTAGTGTGCAGACTTTTATTTGCGCGGTGCTAGAAAAACTGTATACAGGGTTTTCTATATTATAGACGTCTGCGCGGTAGGTTTACAACTACCGCGCGGCCGCGCAAACGTGCAACTTTAAAGGAACATTTATGTTCCTGACGTGACAATTAAATCTACTCCGATGAAAAAAACAACAACAACCATAAAAGCATTGAAATCTGACGATTATCCATACGCCCACCGAAATACGCATACCTTCATACTAGTATCTCGTCAGCGATATTTGCAAAATCATAAACCTAGATCTATACCTTACCCCTTAACCCGAGTACAAAAGTTAACTCACTATTTTTAGCATGGCAAAGCGAAAAAAAACCGTTAAAAATAATTGTCTTTTCAAGCAAAAGTATTAAAGCATGTCCTTTAAACAAATTTTTAAAAAATTTCAAATAAAAAGTTCTTGATTAGCTCATATATAACAGGATGCGCTACCCCACAAGACATCTTGTATATCAAAAATGCACTACCTTCACCCCCCCCCCCCCCCGACTACTTGTATATCACAGGATGCGCTATCTCCATAACCCCACCGTACGCCTGTCGTTCGCATCAGTTCCCAGAGCCCACGGGCACAGCGACACGACGTCACAGTCCTAACCCCCCCCCCCCCCACCACATCCATCGAACCCAGCTGAAAGGATGTCAACGGCGCGCGTGGGTGGCTCGTGAGGCTGAGTCATACCTTAACGCAAGGACGACCTAGCCAGAGCAGTAATAAAATCTCCATCGATCTCACTTCATACAAATACCCCCCCCCCCCCGTCCTCCCCTCTCCCTTCCTCGTTATCTCGAGTACTCCCTCCCATTCCAGCCCTTTAGAGTTGTCGCCTAATTACATCTCGTCTGCTCTCGCTTTTCTCTCGGTCAGGGATTACTTTCACCCACATCATGGACTTCACGACTGTGTCAACTATCTTTCCTGGGGTTCTGGGGTTGGGGGATATTATGGATGGTGGGGGCGGGGTGGTGGTAATGTAGGTGGTGGGGGCCGGGGTGGTGATATAGGTAGTAGGGGCTGGGGTGGTGATATTATGGATGCTGGGGGCAGGGTGGTGGTGATATAGGTGGTGGGGGCCGTGGTGGTGATATTATGGATGCTGGGGGGCGGGGTGGTGATATTATGGATGGTGGTGGTGGGGATGGGGGGGGGGGGGGTGATATAGTTGGTGGGAGCAGGGGTGGTGATATTATGGATGCTGGGGGCGGGGTGGTGATATAGGTGGTGGGGGAGCAGTGGTGGTGATATAGGTGATGGGGAGCAGAGGTGGTGATATAATGGATGCTGGTGTATGTGGGAGGGGTGATATGGATGGTGGGGGGGCTAGGTGGTGGTAGTATAGGTAGTAGGGGGCTGGGGTGGTGATATTATGGATGGTTGGGGCCGGGTTGGTAATAATAGAGGTAGTGGCGTGGGGTGATGATATTATGGGTGGTGGATGCCGGGACTAGGTGGTCCAAATAAAAGGTAGTAGGGGCTGGGGTGGTGGTATTATGCGCAGGGGTGATATGGACGGTAAAGGCGAGGTGGTGGTATTATGGGTGGTGGTGATATTATGTATGCTGGGGGAGGGGGGGGGGGGTAGGTGGTATTACAAGTAGTGGGGCCCGGGGTGGTGATATTATGGGTGTCGGGGAGCAGAGTAGGTAATATTATGAGAGGCGGGGAGCAGGTATTATGGGCGTTGAGGAGCAGGGAGGTAATATAGGAGGTGTGGCCCAGGGGAAGTAATTTTATTTGTTGATGGGCAGCAGGGAGGTAATCACACGGCTGGTGGTGAGCAGGGAGGTAATCACACGGCTGACTGGAGGCTGCGTTTGATGTGCACCAGTTAAACCGCAGGTTAATTCGGTGTCCAGATACTCAGCCCAAGTTCAACCAATCAGCACTTTCGTTACATGAGGGGGCGAGGGACACCTGTGACACGGGGCTAGCTCGGTGTAGTAAATGGCGTTGAACACCTGTCACGTGCGCTGTGGCAGGTCGTTAGTGAAACGAGGGATTGTTGAGAGAGGGAATGTTGCATGATGTGTAACAAGTCGTAGTGAAACGAGGGAATGTTGAGAGAGGGAATGTTGCATGATGTGTAACAAGTCGTTAGTGAAACGAGGGAATGTTGAGAGAGGGAATGTTGCATGATGTGTAACAAGTCGTTAGTGAAACGAGGGAATGTTGAATAATGTGTAACAAGTCGTTAGTGAAACGAGGGAATGTTGAATAATGTGTAACAAGTCGTTAGCGAAACGAGGGAATGTTGTATGTGTAACATGTTAGTGAAACGAGGGAATGTTGAGAGAGGGAATGTTGCATGATGTGTAACAAGTCGTTAGTGAAACGAGGGAATGTTGCATGATATGTAACAAGTCTTTGGTTTGTCGGTCCTCTGTGAAATCTTTGAAATAGGAGAATGCTGTATCTTTCATACATAAGCGTCTTTCACACGAGAGAATGTCACCTGTTATCTGAACAGTTTTTGTCAGAAAAGAATGTCACCTAAACAAGTTTTGTCAGACTAGAATGTCACATGTCAGAAAGGACTTAAAGTTCGACCAAAAACTAGAATTAAAACATCGAAAGTGAACGAATCAATATCAACCACCCACAACCTCACTTTTCTCATTCATCATTGACGTCATCACCACTCTCCAATACAGTTCATTGACTTGCAGTTTATAGCGATACGGGTATTCCCACTTTTTTTTTTACCTACAACCCCGCCCCCTATTCCGATCTCTACGTATCTTGAACATTCTCATTGTAATCTTTTCCAGCTTCATTGTTTTCAAAAGTAAATATTGAAATATTGATCTAGTAGACTTCCATTTTTAATTAAGCGAAGGCGTGGGCCCTTATCTTAAGCAACCGTGCGCGTATGTTGTTTTTCTTTAATTGTTTTGTTGAAAGATTGCATTCAGCACAAGAGTTATAGTTTTTGAAAACTGCGCAACTCGTAGGAGAATACTTCATCAATTCCTAACAAATGCTGGGAGTTTGAAGAGTATGTCGTAAACAGACGCGGTGTGGGTGTTTAAAATAATAACACTAAAGAAAAGGATTTCTTCATCATTAAAAATAGACTGTAATTTTTATGGGTCTGCAGTTGGGTATGGTGTAGATGGTTGTTATGGTGTATTTTAAGTGGGGGTTGTTTTTTTTTGGTGTGTATTTTATGTAGGGAGGGGGGTGTATTTTATATGGGGCTGATTTTTTGTGTTCTTAATATGGGCGTTGGTTGTGTATTATGTTTTTTTATGTGTGTGAGGGGGAGGAGCGGTATTTTTGTGTATTTAATGTGGGGTTGTTTATTTGAGTTTAGAAAAAAAGTCGAAAATTGCATGATTGTTGGAAATGTTATTGATCTTTTACGGTGCATGTGTCTTTATAATGGAAGAACGCACATTGTGTGTGGGTGGATTTTATGGGCGTGAGTGAAGTGTGTGGGGTGCTAGGTGTGGGTGTAGTAGAGTCAGCGCAAATGATAATCAGCATATGGGTGGGTTCTGAACGAGCGTTACACGGCGTAGTCAAGCAAGATGGATGTGGGGTAGGGCGGATTGTGTGTTGGATGTGGGTAGGACAGATTGTGTGTGGGATGTGGGTAGGACAGATTGTGTGTGGGATGTGGGTAGAACGGACAGTGTGTGGGATGTGGGTAGGACGGACAGTGTGTGGGATGGTTAAGTTAATGTGTGGGCCTGTGTGTGACGATAAGCCAGTGTGTGTAGTCTAGCAGGATGGATGTGGGATAGGACGAACAGTGTGTGGGATGGCTAGGTTAATGTGTGGGTCTGTGTGTGCCTAACACTAAAGCTAAAGTGTGTGTTAAGAGTGCCGCTATTGAAAATGAATGGAACTTTTTTTTTATGCTTAATCTTTTTTGAAAGCACTGAAGACAGATAAGAAGAAACCTATAATGATAAGATTAGCGTAGTGGACGTAGTAATTTTTTTTTTTGCTCATTAAAAAAAAATAATTACTATCAAACTCTTGTGTGGGCGTGTTTTTTTAATTAAAAATTCTTTCACGAAACTTCTGTTGTAATCTGGTTTTTTAATCAGATGTTTTTAGTCAGGTATTTTCGCGTAGTTTCACTAGTCTGACAGTCAGATATTTCAGTAAAGTAGCCAGTCAGTTGTTTCAGTCTGTGTTTCAGTCATATCAGTCAGGTGTTTCAGTCATATCAGTCAGGTGTATCAGTCATATCAGTCAGGTGTTTCAGTCATATTATTCAGTGTGAGACTACGAAAACCACTTCTGCTTTTCTTCTCCTGTCGTCTTGGAAGTCCGCATAGTTTTTGTGACAGTTTAAATGGAAAGGGGGTAGGACGGGAGGTGTATCTCTTGCTGGGCAATCTCCACAGGAATCTTACAGTCAAGAAGAAATGTATCTGTTACATTCAGAGTGGGGTAGACGTACTAGAGATAAAGGTCAACCAGGATTCCAGCACGTAGCAAATGGATGTTGGGGGAGGAGGGGGGGGGGGGTTAAGTGCTATACACCTCAGCAGACCCGCCCCCCATTTACATTATTGTGAGTTCGCACTTGACATCGTCCAGTATAAAGACATCTACAAACAAAGGGTGTCACAAATTAGTTTACTCAACGTTTAAATGGGATGGTGTGGCCTTAGTAGTAGAGCGCTAGGCTGCTAACCCGAAAGTCTCGAGTTCGCATCCAAGTTCAAGTCAGTATAACGTCCCGGAGTCACAGTTCGTTTACTGAACGTCTGAATGGGACGGCGTGGCATAGGCTGCTACCCTGAAAGTCTCGAGGTCGAATCCGGGTCGAAGGTCAGTAAAACGTCCTTTATATTTGACAGGTCCCTTACTCACGTTAGGAAAAAAGGCGGCTGGGCTCCTTCATATGCCGGGGTAAAAAAAACACATGAACTCTACTTCATCTGCCCAATGGATCGCTAGGTCTACAGAGGATTCTTTACTAAATGCATGCGAGTGTCAAGCGCATATCTGATGAACTACATTGGGCGGGACTTCGAAGGGCGGCACTTTGATGGGCGAGCGAAAAGTTTTCAAGCTGAGACTATCAAGGCGTCTCTGTGTAATTAACGACTGCACGGGCATTGTCTCTCATTAGTCACATCACTTAATTAACGCCCGTTCTGGTAATTAAATCATACGTCTTTTTTCTGGTGTTAATTAACCCCGCTCAAATTATCACGCCAATCAGGGGTAAATTATACCAACGTGATTTTTTTGTAAAGTACATAATATTAAGTTAAAGCAGTTAAGAACACTTTAAGACCGATCGGTCTATATAGAGTATACGAAGTAGAACTAATGAATCAATAACATTGAGGATATACTTGATAATTGATAACATAACAAGGAAAGTCCGCATAGATAGAACGGAGATCGTCGAGAATGACAGTATACCATAGAAATATGAAAGACATATAACGATAGGATTTGTACGTTCTACATTTGAGTTCTCATTCATGAATGACAGTTTACCATAGAAATATTAAAAACATATAACGATAGGATTTGTACGTTCTACATTTCAGTTCTCATTCATTAACTCTAAAGCCAAGATGACAGAAGATTTTTTTTAAAAACTCTACTCCACCCGCCCTCGTGTATTCTGGGATTTAAATCCCTCGCATCTCCCCCGGTACAGAAGCTAACACAACACATGACGATTAATTAAGAGCTATTTCCAGGCAGCCAACTACAAAAGCCACAGACCACCCACCGTTATTTTTTTCTCTCTCACCCCCCCCCCCCCCACTAGAATCTCATGGGCCGCCTACTATCTGTTTCTCTTTATCTGACAAACGAACACCTGATCCACCCCACCCCCCCCCCCCTCCTCCCACTCGTCCACCTGGTGTATCTAGTACAGCAAATGACGTCAGTAAAGCTAGGCGACCAATCACATTTTTGCGCAGATTCTCACCTCCATATTCATGAGTGCATTAGTTAGTATAGGGTGAGACGTATCAGACCATATAATTCAGCCCGAGGTCTCTTAACCCTGACCTTGATACGTTTTTTTTTTTTTTTTTTTTTTTTTTTGCTAATAAGCATTAATGTGCAGTTTCAAAAAGAAAGGGTTACGTTTAAGACTAAAAATAAGGTACATTAACATTTCGGCGTTTAAATTTACTTAAGGTAAAGTTCAAGTTCTACAATCCGACTAGACGGGCAAATTAAAATAAAATATTTAAAAAGTTGAACTACCAAAATTATGAGCGTCTTTAATCAAAAATAAATAAACGGAAAACGAAATACACCGGAACACTATAAAAGGGTCCAAGAATCACGGTTTTTAATTTGTCATGAAAACAATTGTATTTTTTTCAATGAAACACCCATGGGGCAACATGTCAAGATGTATCAGCGGATGAAGCAACATGCATGTAAGGTGTAGTACATGCGACATCGGGGGCGTATGGCAAAAACAAACAGACAGGATAAATGGGAATGACAAATTGTGATGGGAGACAAGCACACACAAAAACATACCAGGAAGCGTTCTATTATTTTAAAAAAATATCTAAAACCATATTTAGCTTGACAATGAATATGTGTTAAATTAATTAATACAATTTCTTTTCGCAATGCTGAATCGTATCAGAGATAGTTTATTGTATCGCTGTTATATATATAAAAAAGAACACTATACAATGTGATGTCAAGATTATCAAAAGACAAAAACTGGCCGGAATAATACATAAAAAACTGACACCAAAATCGTTCCCCCCCCCTGGGTTGTGACTTCACCTTTAACCCTACAGACTGACAACCATCACGACCTGACACACGGCCTACCTGGTACGTGGGCCGGCCCAGACCCACGTACCGGCCCAGGTCTCACACCATCAACCCGCACCACAGCGCTACATCAACAGCCACTGGGTGCGTCACAACAAGTTTTAATTGTCAGATAAAAGCCTGTTCAAAGAGGCGTCGAGCGAGACCGAGGGTCGAGGAGGCCGAGGGTCGAGGCCGAGGGATGGATGATGCGAGGGATGGATGATGCGGGTCCAATGTGGAAGCCATTCAGCAAGAAGGATGGTAATTAGTTCAGAAAATAAATTTGGGATGCCAGTACGCTTTCGTTCATTACAACTTCAGCCTAGTGATAGGCAGTCGACTATCGAATACCTTTTTAAAATATCTACAGTGGTCAACTTTACCATTCTTTCCTCTTGTTTGAACTCTAGTTAACGTCCCAATTAAAATAAAGTAATTAGGATACGAGTTCAGGTCATGTCTAAAAAAATGTTGACATATTCATACAAAATAATAGAAACACAAGTCAAAAATCCGCCCCCCCCCCCCCCCATGATAACAGACCAATAATTTTTTGTAGCAAGAAGTAATTTTCTTTCAGACGACATTTTGCGGAAGCGAAATGGGTCGTGGGTCACTGGCAGACGGGAGGAAGAGGAGGAGGAGATTAGCCGGCCCAGGTGTTTCGTGACCTGTCTTCCTGTCACGTTTGGGCGGGGGTGTGTGTGCATGTGCAGGTAGGGGGGGGGGGGGGTTAGGATAATTAAAGAGGTCAGTGTGACACTTCAGTGCTTACAAGGAGGTGGGGTCGTCAAACAGTTTTGGTTTAAGTTGTGTTTGTCATATAGTGAACATGTAGCTCTAGGTACTCCTGTTGGTGTAATGCTATTCAGTATCGTATACATTATTTTGATATTCGCTCTTCTATAGAAATAGTTGCTAGGATTAGGGTTGCGCTGGAATAGAGATACCAGCTAAACAAAAGTCAGTTCGGTACCGTCCTGTAGGGTGCATGGTAGCTTTGTTATGTTTTGAACGTCAGTATGTCATTTCTAAAAACTATACTTTGTTGAACAGTAAGGGAACAAATAAAGAGTAACATAGTAGTTATTTGTTTTATATACAGCGTTATTCTCAGTATCCTGTTGTACTGTCTAAAAAGTTTTAACCATTTAAAACTGCGAGGCTGTGTACTCGCTGACTCGCGTGTGTGACTAGCATGAAGTACTCACCTGCTGAGGGGTTCTCCGCCTGTCTTTGTGGGACAGCTTCTCGCGCATGCAGTGGAACAGATGTAAATCTTGGCTCATACACAGGACGGGGCACTCCTCTCTCACAGCATCGAATCCACCTGGAGACAAAGATTTGAAAAGAGCTATAATCTCCAAACACAAACTAGATGGGCACCCTCCCAGGAAGTCATAATTTTAAAATAACATCAATGAGCGAAATATATTTTTTTTCCCATTCGGTAAAGACATCCGGGGCTGATTGGCCAAACAATAAGTTAATCTGGTGAGGATTTAGAAACAGATTAACACGACCTCGCATGCTTTGTGGAGTCCAGTCTGAAAGTGCCAATCCCACCTTACAGTGGGAGGACTATAGACTTCAGTGAGCCACCAAGGCCGTTTTGGAGTTTTGTTACAGAGATGCGGCCCTACGGCGTCACTTTAAGTCAAGGAGTGTGTTAGGGGCGTGGGGGTGTAAGGGGGGGGGGGGGCAAAATCAAAATACAGTAAATCCGTGGAATAAAAACAGAAATGCGAGTAGTCTTTCACTAATCTTATAGACCAACCGTACAAACAGTTTTAAAAAAAGAAGTTCACACACAGTCACACAAAGAATTGAACTTTAAGACATCTACTTAACCCAGCTCACCCCCCCCCCCCCCTCCAATCCCACACGTAGACTCACACAGAATTGAACTTTTAAGCACGGCTTAACCTTAACCCAGCTAACCCCCCATCCCACACAGAATTGAACTTTTAAGCACGGCTTAACCTTAACCCAGCTAACCACCAACACGTTACTTAACAGGTCGGTCACGCCCCGCTTCACCAAGGACTAACAGGAAACAGCTGGTTGGCGGATCGTTAATCCTGCTCCCCCCCCCCCCCCCCCCCCCGTATTAATCTGAGTTTGACTGTACCACATCCAAAACAGCACGAACGATTAAGGTTACAATCGATTAGCCGTACCCACATAGTTTCAAAGAGGGGGATCTATGATGATTCTTTAACCCGGAAGGTTAGGTTTACGTAGTGTTATTCAGAAATTGAAATAGGTTTAAACGATCAAATCCTGTCTGGATATATAATGAGTACTACTTTTTTTAAAAACAAGCGGCGGAGTGATACAAAAAAACAAGAAGGTTTAATGTTTCGATCAATGAAGTAGATTTCGAAATAACAAATGCTATAGGTTAATGCAAGAAAGTGTTTTCCCTAGACAGGGAAACGACAAAAAAAATGTTATCAATCCAGGAAGGGATGTTAAACAGTTGAGCTACAGCTGGTGATTTTGTCCCAACCCGGTGTATTAATGTTACTAGTCTCCGGCAATGGACTCGCCCGAAATAGGCCTGTTAGAAGTATTGTAGTTCAGTGTTAGAACAATGTATTCAGGTTAGGGTTATGGAAAGATCGCGGTTTAGGGTTAGCATTGCATTGTTAGTTGTTTTTCTTATTCTTTTTAAATTCACTACCAGTAACGTAACATCCTCTTTAAAAAAAAATACATTATTTGACGATATAGGACATTAGTGTAACACCATAGTCTCTAGCCCTAATAGTTGCAACTCTACAGAACCCCCTCCCCACCCCTAGCGGCAGTGTCCTACTGCCAAACCCAAGTGATCAACCCCTTTACGACTCTATGAACGAGGGCCGCTGATAAAGACATCAAAATAAACCCCAAAGAGAATACAAATACGTATTTTTTTTAAAGAAAACAGCAAAGAAACGAAATCAACCAATTTTAAAGTACACAACAAACAAAATTTTAATCGTATTTCCACCCCACCCATCTATTATAAAATCAAATATTTACGGATTATTTACACACACACACACACATAGACCAATACAGAAAACTGCAGCAAGGAGAACAGGAAACGACGTGTTTAAGAGGCTCCCCCCCCCCCACACGTTTCACGTCTGACACATGCAAAAAAAAAATTTCTCTCTCCATCGCCGCCATTTTGAACGGGACCCAGACAGGAAGTTGTTACATGTGGACCCACTCGACCGTCCTCGACAGCCAGTACTTGGTGGCCCGGACAATCACAGTCCATTTCAGCTGGGGGGGGGGGGGGGGTGAGGGGGGGGGCAGAGTCAGGGGGAGGGGGTATGAAAGACGAGAGGAGGAAGTTATGCAAGAAGCTACAGGTAGTTAGAATCAAGCGTCAGGACAGTGTGGTTTAGAGAGGCTTCAGTTTATGAACACAGCGTAACTAATAGACGAGAGCTAGATTTGTTCATAAGTTCTTGTAAACGTTGCAAACAAAATGCAATATGAACGTTGCTTAGTGAAAGTTACTGTTGGTAGAAATTTCATGTTATCGAGGTGTGGGGGAGGGGGCTAAGAAAGTTATCAATACAAGTTATTTTCATCGACAGTGTAGTAAACCCTCTAAAAATTGCTTACTGAACATAAGCGTAACTTTAAATATATCACAGGTTAAATTACAAGGCTTTATTAGCAAATACCAATCAAAGTACGCTATGATACTGTAAAGAAGGGGAAAAAATATCTTCTGCTAAAAACAGAAACTTCGTTAAGCTCAAATTGGTCTTAAATCTTCATTGGAATTAAAATGAAACACCTTCTATTTTGCAACACTGTACCTTAACTTAACCCCCCCCCCCCCTTTTTTTTTTCCTCAGTTATAGGTACAACTAAAACGCATTCAACATTCTGAAGAACTATTAAACAACAACATTCTCGCATCTCTGGCTAGCGGATACAAATAAAAACAAAAATAAACCTATAGTTACGGACACGATAGACACACACAAACTGATTTATTGCAAACCAGAATACCACAATGCCGTTCTTTATTACGACGAAATACTACAAACATCTTGCTTCTGACAAACAAAAAACAAACAACCCCCAACTGAAATCTAATACCACTGAATACTCAAAAACTAACGTCTAACGTCTAAATACCAACAAATCCTTCCATATTTCTAGCTAACCTAAATCTTTATTTCCTACTAACCCAAATACCACGAAAAACCAACACTTATCACATAAGCACCCCTCTCCCCCACACCCTTCAAAAAACCCCACGCCCGGGGAGTTTCTAAGAATCTGGCTCAAGTCACCTCAGCTCAAGTCACCCCAGTCCTTCGCGTCTGCACGACATCAGCCTCATGTACCGGAAGAAAATCAGGAGGGAGGGGCGAGGGGGAGTAAGGAGGGGATGGAATTGCTTTTAAAAAAATTGATTTTTCCTTTTAAAAACGGGACACATTTACTTTTTCAACAGTGGTGTATAAAAGTGTATATATATATATATATATATATATATATATATATATATATATATATATATATATATATATATATATATATATATATATATATATATATATATATCGTTTATCAGATGACTTGTAGCTTGAACACGGTAATGAGGTTCACGAACACAAATCTCCCTGTATAGAACATCAGAGGTAGGTGAATAGAGTGGTATATTTAGATAACAAACAGGTTCTGGTCTAACAGTTATCTAGGACAGTGGCGGGTCTTTTCATGAATAGAAAAGCGGATGGAAAAATGCGGTTAAATTCTGATTACGTAATCCCCCACCCTTACAAGGAATAATGTACTTTCCGGTAGGCAGGACATGTTTAACCTTAAACCAAAAACAACTCGATAATTAGAAACAGTATTGTCAGTTTCGATACCTCACCCCTTTATAATGTAGAACATACTGTTTTAACAATAAAAGCTTACGCTTATTTTGTATCGACGGTGTTTTGTAATGACTTGTAGAAATGTTATTTTTATTTCACAAATCGAATGAGGATAAGGATAAAACCTACTGCTCGCTTTAAAGGGAAAATCGCTCCCCTAACAATTGTTCCCTGCAAAAAAAAATCGATTTTTTAAGAAAAACTTCTCAGAAAATTACCCCCCAAAAGATAATCCAAAATACTCAAAATTTAAGAAACGGGCACACAATATAGAGCTGCAAACCATTGAATTAAATTTAAATATATTTCTAAAGTAGCTTTAATTTTTTAAACTAAGCAACAAGTAGAAGAGGAAGCCGGAGTACACTTCAGGGGCCGCAACCTCTCCTGTCCTAATACTAAACACAAGTGGCATGTTTGATTTCCGGTGAATCCACTCACCCCCCACCCCCACCATCACGGCCTTGTCCGGTCGACTACCACACCATTCAGAGCTAGGAGCGGCCGCACTTCATTCACTGACCCCGTTGTCGATTGTCATCTATCAGACCATCAAGTGGGCTGGTGGCAATGGGTTCTCTACCGACACGCTCATTCACAATCTATTATTCACAAGCGTAGGAATACAACGTCAGACACTTGGTCAAGTATTCCATCTTATTAACCATACAAACGCACCCTTTCACACACACACATTATACATACATATATATATATATATATATATATATATATATATATATATATATATATATATATATATATATATATATATATGTGTGTGTGTGTGTTTGTGTGTGTAAACAATATTTGCTACCACATGACGATCAGTGTATCTTTCCCTGAGAGAAACACGGAGGACGATCCTGTCCTCGAAACACCTACTATCCCATATTCACTCCTCCCACCCCCCACCTCCCAACCCTGGCAGAAAATCTAGGCCCTAGACCTTGGCAAGAACAAGACACCTCTGTACTGTTAGTTATCTCAAATGTACACACACACATACACCACGCCCACAAATACGCCAACCAAGGGAAACATAACTCTGAAGGAAAAACAAACACAAACAGTACTCCAAGCTTGACGTACTTTACTCAAAAAGTAGTGTAGCAGAGTTAGTTCCCCTGGAATCTAAATAACTTGGTTATGACCAATATTTTAACATCTCTGGTGCAACACACAATGTTTAAAAATTTACAATTAACTCGTTATTTAATTACTTTACAAAGTTAGTTGTCACTATTCTCTATGTAGTTTAATAAACTAACCAAATCTAAATTTAAGCGTGGGATACTGTACGCCCAACAAAATAGTAACTACATTGTTTCAGGAAGTAGAAGATACTTCAGTAAACGAACAGATGTATCGTTGTTAGAAACAAACTAAGGCGCGGTAATCCACGTCACACGAGTACCCTCCCTTTTCTCCTAATCGCCATACAGGTATGGAGGATAAAGCCTACACATTTTGAAGGGGCTGGGATTTAGAACTTCAACTGAATACCTGGGTACGGTTAATCGATAAGGGGCCTTTAAACATAAACAAAGGTAGGCTGGCTGACTAACAGACAGAGACCGAATATAGATAACTCGAGGGCCTACCCAGTTGTTTCACAATGTAACCCAGGTAGTTGATTATACGGTCGAATGAGATAAAGCCTTGATGGGTGGGCTTGGTTAGGTTGATCCGTAGTGTTATTTGAGAACAGGAACGCATTGAAATAACTATGACACATAAGGCACGTACATACAAGTCTTGATTTTTTTTTTTTGCGGTTTATGGACCAACTAAGCCACACTACTGTTTAAGAACCAAATATTTTGTATTGGATAGATATAGCCAAAGGAAACCGGTACTATCGCAAAAACTATCAATAAAAGCAAAACTACTTGAACCTTACACTAACACTGATTTTAAAATGTTCGGTTTTCTGCTTCAGGTATGTATTACACCTAATAAATACAGTAACGATGAAGATTTTAATGATAAACGTGTAATGAAAATAAAGAGTGTAATAATGGAAATATGAAATGAAACAGACCAGTGTAATGAGTGTAATGATTGACTGTGTACCGAAGAATAGGGTAATGACGGAAAATGTGTAATGAAAATAAAGAGAGTAATTATGGAAATATGTAATGAAACAGAACAGTGTAGTGATTGACAATTTGTATAACGAATAATAGTATAATGATGATGAACACTATGTAATGTAATGAATAACAATGTAATGAACTATGTAATGTAATGAATAACACTGTAATGAAGCACGGTGAAACGATGAGGCCTCGGCCTCTGACAAAGTTTGGTCGATATTTTTTTCCTGAAAGTAGACGCCTACGCAATCGTGGGTTTTTGTGTCTGGCCATTTCTCTAATGCAGGGGTCTCCAAACTTTTCAGTCCGAGGGCCGCATTAACTATCAAATTTCAGCTCGGGGGCCAGTTTCTTCCAGGCTTGTCTTTGATTTTTCTGGGCAAAGTTCCTCAGCCATCACCAACAAACGATTTTTTCATGGACAAAATATCTCCGCGGGCCGGATGAGAGGACTTCGCGGGCCGCATGCGGCCCGCGGGCCGTAGTTTGGAGACCCCTGCTCTAATGCAATGCATTTAAATACAGTAAAAATTGCTAATCTAAAGCTATTTATATAATTATATGCCTAATAAGAAGCCTTTAGTCTTTAGGGGTAAAATAAAAAAAGAAATATTGTTATATCAGACAATCTATGAATCTTCCTTGGTGTAAACCGTAGCCTTTTAAAATAGCCCTACATCTATCTATATTTAAATGTCAGCCGATTATACTCAATAGACCTAGCTATAATAATCCCCTTATCATTCCTTAAGCCTAACCCTCGACACTTCTCGTCCACCTCTAGATTCTGAGACACTAAAAAAAGCGAATTTAAACTATTTATAACAAAACTATAAATAATTGTGACCATAACTGAACTGTGAACAGTAAACCAGGTGTAAGTCAGCAAGACAAATTTAGAATTTCTGAATAGGCCTATAGGCTAATAATAAATTGAATACTACTATCTAGTACTGGTCTATATCTAATCCAGTACAGTGCAGAATTGTAGGTCTGTTACATTGATTAATGAAGGCTAATAGGCCTAGCCCTAGAGTAGTAAGTCTGCTAATGTGTGTAATTGGCTCAGTAAGGCTCAGTTAATGACAGTTATAAAACCAGCTTCACTAAGTTAGACTAAGTAATGTAATAATAGATCTGCTATAAACAAACGAATACATTCAATAATAATTAATATTAAACCAAATTAACAACTACTGTAACTAGATTTAGATAGTAGATCTAGATCTAGATAGATTCTATGAATTGGGGACTTGAACAAAAAACACCCCCCCCCCCCACTCAAACACTATCACAAACATCAGACAGTTAACACTTGAGCCAGTTAAACCGTTAAACTTACCTATGATAAACCTCACAGATAAACTATCCACCTGCTTGAGCAAGCTCTTAATCACAGACAGGAGGTTCGAGTCACTGGAAGCCTGGGCCAGCTCGAGCGTGTTGTCGTCGTACACCAACACATTGGGGTACACACCTTTCAACAACATGGCCCTCTTCTCCTCACAAGGCACTATATTCTCCAACGAAATGAACCCCCCTGAGCGCCGTTTGAGAATGGGTGGGCAATGGATGTTCACCGATTCGACAATGCGACTTTGGTTGAAAGCTAAAAACGACCGGCAGTCGATGATGAGGATTTGGTCAGAGTTCCCCGAAGCTAGGACTTCTGTCACCTCAGTCACATTTAATCCACACACGTTCTCCATGGCAGGCATAAAACTGGGCAAGGCAGCAGTGATGAAGGGAAGAAGGTCCACACGAAGCGTTGTTGGATACTCCGTTTATCAAACATCAGAATGTGTTTCCGCTGGCCAAGTCACAACTGTGATGAAGCATAGTGAACGCTGGAGAACGCCGGTATCCTGTTGGGTTGGTGGTTGTAGTAAAACTGAAATAGAATTCACGTGGACATGCCTAGTTATGAATGAACCGAAATGCACGTATTATTGATCTTACTCCGCGGCCTAGTACGCTGGCGGGCTGCGCGCGCGCCAAGCGACGAGGCGTGGCGTAGTGCCGTGTGCAGAAACGTGTTTTGGCGAGGAGGGTTATTTTGATTATTTTTTTTCAAGTTCGACATCTAAATATTGCATTTGCAAAAATGGTCTAGTAAAATTGATTGTATTATTGTATCAATAAACATCGAAATCATTATTGGTGTATTTATTATACTATAAAGATCCTAAGTGTAGTACAATATGCACTATAACTCAACATCAAAAGAAGAAAAAAAAAACACGATATTGTAAACGATAGGAACAATCCGCAAATAGAAATAATCCCATTTTGTTTGGTCTACTTCTTTTATTTTAGAGTTGCTTAATGCAGTTTTATTTTATTTTTGACCTTATATAAAGTTTATTAAAATAATTTTTGAAGATTCATAAACTGTGACCAAAGAAATAACATAATTAATTTTAAAACAATTCATTTTGTGGGGGTAGGCACTACTCTCGCAGTAATTTACTTGTGAATGATAATCATCCAACGCACTTTTAAAAAATAGAATTGAACTATTTATTCTTGAATTAATTAATACAATTCACTCGAGGCAGCTAAAATACTTTAAGAATAATAACGATTTTTATTTATAAGTAATTTTAACAATTGTTATCGATGAAATTGTGTGTGTGTGTGTGTGTATGCGTGGCTCACTCCGTTTGAACGGAATCAATGGCTGCCGGATGTGTAGATTGTGGGTGTGGGAAGGATGTCGTCTCATAGTCACGATGCAGCTTCACCCCCCTCCTCCACCCCACCCTTCCCCCGATTGTTTTCATTCAACTCTTCCACAAGGCTACTCGTTGACATTCCCACAGGAACTATTTTTTCTCCCCTCTTATGACATCACCAATCGCGTGGCCGCCAAGGCATGAATGATGGGCTTTGTCAAACAATGTCAGCTGGACGTGGAGTGATTTATCAACAGCGTCGTGGGGGATCAAACGGTCCCACTAATAGCGGAGGCTTATCTTGATTAAATGTTACGAGTCCTCGCTATTTCTCGTTGACACCCCGCAAGGTCACGTAATCGGTCTGATGTTTTGCGAAGATTTAAACCATCAAGGAGCGATTATCTGTATCTTAAAAAAAATATTTTTTTTTTTTTTATTTTTAAAGGGTGGGCATGACGATACAGTATCGTATCGAGATTTTTTTCCCCTGTCGGTATCGTTGTAATGAATTCACTTTAACGTATGGTTAAAGTGAAGTTAGTGAAGTATTCCATTGTGTTGACGCTTTACTTATATACACACAAATACCCACACACTATTTCATTGTACGAAGAGAGAAAAACAGTATGTCATACACTGTTCCTATGTAAGCCTCGGAATAGGCCTGCCAGTGTTTCTTTCAGTTATTTTTAGGCGGGGGGGGGGGGGGGGGCAAGTGTACTTGAAACTTATATTGGGAGATACTTAAAATATCTTGTTAAAGTATATATAAAGTGTATATACTCTATATAAAAATATTTTTTTCTATTTCGTCGCAGGGAGGGGGGGGGGGACATTGGAAATTATATTTTTACTCCCTGTGAAGAAAGTTTATACTATAATGTTTTGTAAGATTGTTGTATTTTTCAAATTTTGTAATTTAAAAAAAAATGTACTTACAAGATCATGTTTTTAAAAAAATCGGTAGTTTCTAATTCTTAAAAAAATTAAGCTCTCATTGTATGCACAACATAGATCTAGTGACTTTCAATTAGACTGTAACTAAACCCTTCATGACAATCAATAGCCTTTATCGACGTAGACTTCGAGGGTTAATCCTGGATAAATACGATACTTTTGTGGGATTAGAGGGTTAATTTGTTAATGGCAGTCTGGGAGAATTGAAGGGTTAATTAATTAATAGATGTATTCGTCTCGTTTGTCGTACATAGAGGGTTAATTTACCCATGGCTCAATAATTATGTATCATTGTTGACTTAACTGATTAACCAATTAAGCTGTTTAGATTTTTTTGTTAAAAGTGAAGGGTTAATTTATTAATGGCTGCAGTAGTCTCCGTGCTGCGCTTAGAGGGTTAATCTGTACGTGGCATCCTGGGCCCATTCAATAAACTTTAAAAGTTTAATTTCTTAATGGCCGCGCGCTGTTTATTTTTGGCGTCCCATCTATAACGAAATGGCTAATCTATTAACGCCATTTTGTATTTAGGCCGAACCTATTAGTGTGGGCTAATCAAACAGTGGGTGGGGGGATGAATTAATCGAACCGACGCAACAAATGCAGGCGGTAATTGAAAAGGGACATAATTCTACTGCAATGTCTGTTGTTTCTGTTCAGCTTTACAAACAACTCATTGTCCCATTTTTTCCCCCTCTCTTCTTTTAGTTTTATCCCCCCGGACGTTTGCACAATTCGATCTCCGCCCACGCTCAGTGATTCATCGTTCAATATCGGCCTGGGCGTCTTGTTAATTTGCATGCGACAGTTCGATACATTTTTAAACACGTTTTTTTTTTCTTCGTAAAATATAATCTTTTTACAATAAAACCACGCTAATCTTGTTTTTTTCTTTGTTCTTTTTAAAAGGACTTTATTTGTTTTTTTTTTTTAAGTTTATTTTTTTTTTAAATTATCAGAATAGTTAATTATTATAGTTTAAAAGGGAATGGTCTTATTGTATGAGAGCTCAATTTTCTTTCGATCTGTGATCAATAAGAAGTGGTCAATAATGCATGTCTTGACCCATGAGCGTGTACGTCTTTGATCTTCAACATCCCCACCCCTCCCACCCCCTCCCGCCATTTGATGTGAACTCGTGCAGAATAAGTAGCCATTACGGGGGTATTAGTGACGAGTTGCAACAGGTGGGGAGGAGGGAAGCTGAAATGTAAGTAAAAGGTTTGTGTAGTGCAATGAGCCAACAAGGAAATATTGAGCCAAGGGCTGTAGTATGTGGTAACGTCACGGGGCGTGAATAGTGCAATGAGCCAACAAGGTAGTCTCGAGCCTTGGGCTGTAGTCAGGCTTGAATAGTGCAATGAGCCAACAACGTAGTATGGAGCTATCGGTTGTTGTAAGGCTTTAATAGTGCAATGAGCCAATAGTAAGGCTTGAATAGTGCAATGAGCCAACAACGTAGTATGGAGCTATCGGTTGTTGTAAGGCTTTAATAGTGCAATGAGCCAACAGTAAGGCTTGAATAGTGCAATGAGCCAACAAGGTAGTATGGAGCCTTAGGCTGTAGTAAGGTTTGAATAGTGCAATGAGCCAACAGTAAGGCTTGAATAGTGCAATGAGCCAACAACGTAGTATGGAGCTATCGGTTGTTGTAAGGCTTTAATAGTGCAATGAGCCAACAGTAAGGCTTGAATAGTGCAATGAGCCAACAAGGTAGTATGGAGCCTTAGGCTGTAGTAAGGTTTGAATAGTGCAATGAGCCAACAGTAAGGCTTGAATAGTGCAATGAGCCAACAAGGTAGTATGGAGCCATAGGCTGTAGTAAGGTTTGAATAGTGCAATGAGCCAACAGTAAGGCTTGAATAGTGCAATGAGCCAACAAGGTAGTATGGAGCCTTAGGCTGTAGTAAGGTTTGAATAGTGCAATGAGCCAACAGTAAGGCTTGAATAGTGCAATGAGCCAACAAGGTAGTCTCGAGCCTTGGGCTGTAGTCAGGTTTCAATAGTGCAATGAGCCAACAGTAAGGCTTGAATAGTGCAATGAGCCAACAAGGTAGTATGGAGCCTTGGGCTGTAGTAAGGTTTGAATAGTGCAATGAGCCAACAGTAAGGCTTGAATAGTGCAATGAGCCAACAAGGTAGTCTCGAGCCTTGGGCTGTAGTCAGGTTTCAATAGTGCAATGAGCCAACAGTAAGGCTTGAATAGTGCAATGAGCCAACAAGGTAGTATGGAGCCTTGGGCTGTAGTAAGGTTTGAATAGTGCAATGAGCCAACAGTAAGGCTTGAATAGTGCAATGAGCCAACAAGGTAGTATGGAGCCTTAGGCTGTAGTAAGGTTTGAATAGTGCAATGAGCCAACAGTAAGGCTTGAATAGTGCAATGAGCCAACAGTAAGGCTTGAATAGTGCAATGAGCCAACAAGGTAGTATGGAGCCTTAGGTTGTAGTAAGGTTTGAATAGTGCAATGAGCCAACAGTAAGGCTTGAATAGTGCAATGAGCCAACAAGGTAGTCTCGAGCCTTGGGCTGTAGTCAGGTTTCAATAGTGCAATGAGCCAACAAGGTAGTATGGAGCTATCGGCTGTTGTAAGGCTTTAATAGTGCAATGAGCCAACAGTAGTGTGGAGCCATCGGCTGCAGTAAGGCTTGAATAGTGCAAAGGGCCACCAATGTAGTTGGAGCACCGTATACCATGCATAAGGAACATATTTTAAAATTCCCTTCTTACGGGATCATATTTTTAAATAAACAACACAGCAACAGATCTCCTTTAAAATGTGGTAGGTGCCCTTTAAATGTGGTGAGGGTGGGTATAATAAGGTGGGGGTGTAAATAATGGGGGGGGGGGGGTAAGTGTATGCGGACCCACGTATGCAGCATACCCAGCTGTCCCCACATATAAAAAAATCAACATTAATACTTCATCAAACTTTATTGTTTGTGTGGGTTTTTTTTTGTTGCAAATATAAATACTTCAAAAAGACACTTCAAATAAACAACTGACAGAAATATGAATACGCGTAGGCGAAATAATGGTTAGGTCAATCCCAAGCCATCGGCATTAAAACAATGCATCGATTTTTTTTTAATCGACCAAAATACGATGATGATGAAAACCCGTTTTTTATACCACGATACCAATAGATATGAAATACATTTCTTTATTCAAATGCAAGCGAATCTTCCTTCAAAAACGCGAACAATACATCATTACACGGCGTTTACACTTGCGACATGTATACTATAGCATACATGTCTAAAAAAAAAACTTCGAAATAAGTGAGTTTGCCCCCTGTACATGTTCTGATACAGGTAACTTATGGCGAGGTTTTATTTTTCTAGACGTGTATAGTATACATGTCGAAAATGTAAACGTGGCTTAGCCATAACGAGAATAAACCCACATTTTCAACTACTTAAGTAAACACACAAAAATGAATTTAACCTACCGGTTTCCATTACAACATTATCAAAACCACTTTTTAAACACTTTCGTACCTAACAAAAAAGCCACTTCTGTAAAGTAAATATAACAAAAATATCAACAAAATGTAAACCATATATGTAAAAAGAAAAAGCGCGATAAAAACCACCCGTATAATTACATACATACACCAACACGAACATAACCACTTTTTAAACTACTTTCATGTCGCATGAAGAAAAACCACCGTTTGTAAACCACAAAGCCCACCAACGGAAAAAAAAAATAAAAGAACCCCACCACCACCGCCATCTTCCCCATTCGTTATTTCCTCCATATGTCCACTACGCCCCCAAGTTTTGCTTGTGTCTCCACCGCGTTCATCATCCTGACGCCCACCTTTTCTTTTTTACACCATTTTTTTCCACCCCCCCCCCTCACCATTTCACTGCCAGCTTGCTCGTGAGTGGGTACGGTGGTTTTTTACAACTTTGTGGAGGAGGCAGCATTCTTCTTCTGATTACTCACGATGAACATTTACATTCAACGGTTTTTTTTTTTTTTCGTTTTTTTTTAAAACAAATCTCCTGATAGACGGCGAGGGTGTCGTGTGAAAACAAAAACCCGGGGGTGTGGGGGCGTCGAGGGGGCGGTACAGGTGACCGATACATGAATGATCAAACGGCAAATCGAGTTCTTGTAATTATGTTACGAGAATATAGTGTAAAATATCCTGACGGTTGGGGATAGATTTAGCTGGAAACGATATTTATTTCAACATCCGGCGGGGGCCGTTGTAAAATATTGATGGCGTTGTAAGGGCTAAAGGTGATGTCTCAAGAAGACGCTACACGTCTATGGAGGGGGGGGGGGGGGAGTGTTGCACACTTTGTCAAATGTAAGAAGGGATGAGTTTAAAGAAATGTTTTGTATCGAAATACAATTGTATATCTTTAAAACTGTGTGTTAATGATAATTTAATTTGGGGGTCCTAATTACAAGTACCCAATCTAAATCTAAAATGCTTCTTTATGTTTATTTGTACCCTTTAGGTTACAATATCAAGGAGTAGCTTGTGTTTTAAAAGGCACATTGGTGAGGAAAATGTAACGGTCAGTCTGGGGGGGGGGGTAGTATGGGAGAGTGGTGAATCTAACTAACTTGAACGTCGTAATTTAATGAAAGTCATTTAATGTGATCTTAATTTTGGAATTATTATATTAATACTCAAACCAGATATTCTTTCCTACCATTTTTCACTAATCTATAGACAGAGAAATAAACCAACCATTAGGCCTACATTTAAAACATTTAAAGAACAGCAACTGAGTTTATCTTAAGCGAGGGGAGACAATAAAGTAGATTAGAATTAAACTATTAAAACAATACGTTAAAGGGTGTCAATTATTTCTGAAAGATTTCCCTGAATGGGGATTTATTAATGAACACGACGGGGGTGTCAGGAAGGATGTACTTTAATTCTTCCTTCAAGGAAATGATAACGCGATGATTAATTCTAATTGTTTTACAGCACGCGAGAAGAGATTTGAGAGGAAGCAACCCACGCAAATCTTGTACTCACTCCTCCGTAGTTTTGTTTTTGTTTTACACCCCCACACTCGCTGTACACAGGGGGAGTGGGAAACCTACGAGACACATATTGTGAACCCTACTGGACACATAATGTGAACCATATTGAAGGCAAAATGTGAATCCTACAGGACACAAAGTGTGAACCCTATTAAACACAGTATAAACCCTATTAAACACAAAGTGTGAACCCTACTGGACACAAAGTGTAAACCCTACTGGTTACAAAGTGTAAACCTTATTTAACACAAAATATAAACCTTACTGAACACAAAGAAAAGATGAGGGAAGTGTGAACAACACATAAACAGGAGAAGTTAGTCCTGTGCTACCTCGGGAGAGTAAACACACAGACACACACGCAGACAGACACACACACACAGACACACACACGCACACACACACAGAGACACACACATACGTAGACACATACACATACACAGACACACACACACCCTCCTCTCCTACACGAGGAAGTCGTTAAGTCGGATCTGAATTCCACCGGCTGCCGGCGCTACATTTCCACGGCTGATCTGACCAGGTGCTGGCTTCACGCTTGGCTGACTCCACCATGTCGAATTGATTTTATCTCCCTGTCAATCACTCCCCTCCCTACCCACTCCCCCCATCCCCCACCCTCTCACTGCCCACACAAAATTTCCTCCCGATGTTCAGGTAAAACACACACAGAAATACAAGTACGCTTGTATTGCGGCGATTCAGAGCCTTTTCTTAGAAGGGTGTTTAACATAGGCAATGTTTACATTCGTTAACAGGTTGTTGCTGTCGTTAACATTTCGCGTGGGCGGGATTGATAAGATCTCACTTGAAATAAAAAGTCATGAGGGGGGGGGGATGATGTAAGGTGGTTTCGAGAGTGGAGGGGGTGGGGGGATGAAAGTGTAAACAGCCTGATGTGGGGGGGGAGTTAGATAGCCATGACAGTTAATATCTGACACGTGATGGTGTAAAACATAGCCCCCCACGCCCCCCCCCCCCCCCAATCCCTCATTCCCTCTCATTCCCATACAGGTGTCTGTTGAACAATGTCGCTTTATTGCGCTTCGTTATTCGTTCATGTAAAAATATGATTGTGTATGTAATTTCTCAAAATAGTTTTTAACGCCCATATGCATCTTAGTTCAAAACAATAAGGGTATTTTAAATTTCAATACGCGTAAATTTATTCCAAAAGCCCGTATAAAATGACTGTTGGATAAAAATCTAATGATCAAAACAGTATATATATATATATATATATATATATATATATATATATATATATATATATATATATATATATATATATATATATATATATATGTGTGTGTGTGTGTGTGTGTGTATGTGTGTGAGTATACTGTTCGACAACTTGTTGTTTTCTTTTTTTTTCACATGAAGCAAGCGTGATGCTGATGACTACCTACTAATCAAACGGTGTTAACAATAAAAAAGTATTT
>NW_026732045.1:0-63941 GCF_028476545.2 Physella acuta
AACTTACAATTTCGAACCATTATAGTTTTATATATTTCAGCGTGAATACATTGTAAAATAACACTGCAACTATAAAAAATCACTTTCATCCACTAAGTTATGAAACTTTTTATTAGAGACAAATGTATAACTCTACATTAGGTTTGTTTACGCATGCGTGTTAAATCTGTTTGACCAATAATATTTATCAACTCTTCTACCATCCCAAAATTTTGGCCTGAGGTTATACATATATATTCATCGAATATAGATCAACTCCACGAATATTATTTCATTTCTATCCGCAACCGCAGTGTTTTAGTCTTTGTGGGCGAGGTCTGCAAGTGGAAATGACGTCATCAAATTTGATTTATAACAGTTCCCTTTTGTTTGGTTCAATCTTCCATACGACCCCGGATGCGTGCACGCGCATCGGCTAGGCAGAAGTGAGCAAATAGTGTGAGTACTTGCCGCAAGGGTCTCTCTACCTGAACCGTGCTAATTAAAAAAAAAAAATAGAAGAATCTTCAAAAATAAAAATAAGTGTCACCAATCCACAAATTGCAACAGCGAATGAAGAAATACTTGTTGAAGCTAATTGTAGAAATATTTATTTCTGGGAATAAGTGCCATCGAATATTTAAATTTGAGCTGCAAGTTATTTCCATAAATTGAAATAATTATCAATTCAGTTTGTCCAGAAAATTAGTTTAACATTTTTATTTTGGTCTGTTTCACTTTCATCATATTTAACTGACGCTAATTTCATACAGCCCACGTATAGAAATTTTCACGTGGGTTTTTGTAAGTGGTGGGCTTTGTGGAGTTTGGTGCCCACCGCTGTCACATTAAGGAACTCAGTGGCCTGGCGGTAGAGAGCTAGACTTCTTACCCGTAAGTCACGAGTTCGAGTCGAGGTTCTTGTGAATAGACCTCTCTGAGTCCACCCAGCTCTAATGGGTACCAAACTCACGTTAGGGAAAGTAAAGGAGGCTGGGCATAGTGCTGACCACACTATCTCTTCATATGCCGAGGTCATAGAAACAGGTGAACTCTACTTACTTGTTCAATTGACTGTCAGAATTGGAAGGGGGAACGTTATTTTTATTTAACTATCACATTAAACAGAAGAAAATGTTCATTTCAGAAATATACTTCTGTTTTTCTACCAACCTAATCTTATTATAAACACAGATCTATTCATAAACATTTTAATTCAAGACGAATATAATGTAATCCACATAAGCGACAGAACCCAGTGCATATTACTTTGAACATTACTTGTTTAGACTATATTGAGGTACATATGTTTTATTTTCCTCCATTTAAAGAAAAATCAATTAATTATACATTTCATATTAATTCGAGACTAATATTCAAGAATTTCCTATATAAGGCTAGAGGGTTAGTAAAAAAACGTAATACATTTAGTAAGTAAGTATATAAATCAATCTTTTTAAAAATCAGTTTCTGATTTGTCGATTTGAGTATAAGCTGAATTTAAACTACTTTGTAACGCGTACACTGTGAGATTAATATGACTGCCAACCGACAGTCTCAAGATTTAACCCGAGTTCAAGTCCGTACAACGTCCCTGAGGTCCACTCAGCTCTGATGGGTACCTGCCTAAAGTTAGAGAAAAAGTAAAGCGCCAGCTCGACATAGCAAAGACCTCACTATCCTTTATACGCCGAGGTCACAAAAAAGTGAACTCCACTTCACCTGCACCATGGAGAGTCAGGTATCGCAAATGTGGACGTAACACTATGAGGTTAACACCTACACTTGTGTACTGAGGGGTGGACATTAAATCGATCTCAAGGAGGGGTAAGCAATCTAACTGTGACATCATCTGTTCATCATCACTATTATATCAATAAAAGATGGCGCGCGGTGCATACTCAAAGCAATGCAATATACCAGGGGGTCGGCAACCTTTTGAAGCGGAAGAGCCAAAAGTTACAATTTTCAAAATTTCCCATGGTTTTAAAGAGCCCACTAACATTTTTTTATTTCAAATATTTTATTTTTTTATTAAGAGTATTAGTATTTGTGGCAAGGAGCTGGAGAGCCGCAACTTGATATCAAAAGAGCCGCATGCGGCTCGCGAGCCGCAGGTTGCCGACCCCTGCAATATACCTATAACTCTGCGTGCACTAGTAAATTAATTTTATATTTTGTTGTCACTGTCAGATTAGTTGTCACTGTCAGAATAGTTGTCACTGTCCGAATAGTTGTAACTGTCAGAATAGTTGATACTGTCGAATAGTTGTCACTGTCAGAATAGTTGTTACTGTCACAACAGTTGTAACTGTCACAATAGTTGAATACCGTCCGGATAGTTGTCACTGTCAGAATAGTTGTAACTGTCAGAAACGTTGTCACTGTCAGAATAGTTGGTTGTCACTGTCAGAAATAGTTGTCACTGTTAGCTGTCACTGTCCAGTAATAGCTGTCACTGTCATAACAGTTTGTCACTCTCAGAATAGAAACGCTGTTTCTTAGCACAGAGTTTTTGTTAAATTATTGCGTTCTATGATTTTGTCTACGTATTTCCCCAAAAAATCGAATAAGATTGAGAACCTGGTTATATTTTAGTGACGTCTTTTAGTTGTTGAAATATATAAATGTATCAAAAGTGCAACAGATATAATGTAAAAACAACAACTGTTCCCCAGGGTAAAATAAAATTGTTCTAATTAATTTAGCGCAGACGAGAATTATTTTTAAAGATTCGATAAAATTTGCCAAGATTTCATCAATTTTATGTTGGCAATACAGCATCTAATAAGCAGAAGTGCAAGATTAGTTTACTCTGTATAAGGTAAATATTGTATGCAATACTCAGATGCGTAGCGGGGGGTGGGGGGGGGGGGGGCGGGGGGTGCTGACCGCACCGGGTGACACCATTTAGGGGGGGGGGGGTGACACCAAGGCAAAAAATAGCAAAATATATAGAGAAAAATGATAAATAGTGTTTTAAGAGGTGCAAATCGAAAGTTTGATAGGGGGAGGGGGGGGGGGGGGTTGTAAATCGGAAGTTTGAGGAGTGGGGGGGGGGGGTGTGCAAATC
Source organism: Physella acuta (assembly GCF_028476545.2). Classification (NCBI taxonomy): domain Eukaryota; kingdom Metazoa; phylum Mollusca; class Gastropoda; family Physidae; genus Physella; species Physella acuta. Next base: position 3,053 of record NW_026732045.1, read on the forward strand.
GAAAATTGAAAGTTTGTCCCCGGGAAGTGTCGCTACGCCTCTGGGGGTGACACCATTAAGTGCCGCACCGGGTGACACCCGACCCTCGCTACGCCACTTTTAATACTTACTACAGCGATGCTCGCAATATTATATTCTTTGTATAAACATAGACCTGGACTTAGCAAATAGTTATATAAAACAGGTAAGTATAGACAATTTTCTCGAACGTGATCTGAAGATAAATTTAAAAAAAAGATGTTTAAGCATAAGTATTAGAATGATAAACCCAAAATCTTGAGTTCGAATACAAGTTCAAGTCAGTTGAACGTCACTGAGTCCACCCAGTTCTGATAGGTACCTAACTCACGTTAGGGATAGTAAAGGCGGCTGGGCATAGTGGTGACCACTTTGTCCCTTCATATGCCAAGGTCACAGAAACAGGTGAACTATTCTTCAATTGCCCCATTGGCCGTAATAAACTATCGTCTACCACTAAGAGAAAAAAAATTAAATCGTTGATTAAGCGACACATTTTCTATGCAATAAATTTTCATAATGATGTTATAACAATTTTACCCCTTTTTTCTAAACAAAATCGACTGGTTTTTTTTTTTTTTTTTCTTTTTTTTTTTTGCAAAGTCATAATTTCTTGTGACTGTAACCCTTAGGCGATCTATAAAATTTGTTTATTTTCACGTTTATAAAATAAATGATGTGTCTTTTTTTATTGTGATTCTAATATTTTTTTTGTTTTTCACGTAGGACATTTACAACATCGCGCTGTTTTTTATTTCGTTGCTTTTTACTTTCTCTTTTACGAAGTATAGAGAAAGTATTGTAGTCGTGCAAAAAAATCGCATGAAATTTTGACAGTTGTCATCGTTTTACACCTCAGTCCAACATCATATCCGGAGTATAGAGAACTTGTTTTAATCGGGCAAAAATTATAAATCTAGATATATCGAAATTTTGGCGTTTTATGCGTAATCCAGTCGAAAAAACTGGACTTTGCAATTCTGTCCGCATGTCTGTGTGTGTGTGTGTGTGTGTATTTGTGTCTGAGAACACAATAACTTGAGTACCGTTAAAGCTAGATTAATGAAGTTGTATATATATATATATATATATATATATATATAAGAATCATATCAAATTTGTAGATCAGTATCAACTTTTCAGCGATTTCCGAAAACCAGAATTGGAACTTTTTCTACTTTCAAATTTTCAAAAGGCTATAGCTTGAGTACTATTTCAGATAGATAAATGAAATTTCACATGTGAGTAAAAGATCTAATTATCTGACTTATTGCAAACTTTGAGTAATTTTAGTTGACCGGAAGTAGTAATTTACGCTATTTCCGATTTCTCAAAAAAAAAAACGCATGTGAATTAATAAAGTAATTATAATATTCCGCACTATTATACACATTTTGTTTGGCGTTCACTTGGTGTGCAATTCTTTTTTCTACAAGATTATATTCTATTTCAAAAAAAGTTTAACCAATTAAAATGGATTAAAAATATTGTCTATATCCCGAGTTGCTATCCCCTGTAGTCTTATATAAGAATATTCGAGAAGGTTTAGGGGAGATCACTCCCAGTTTATTTTCTCTGCGACAGGTGTTTTAGGTCTTACTGTTTTCTTGATCTTTGTCGATCCCACGGCTTACAAAATCAGGTAATATGTAATGTTTTCTGTTGGCAACTAGCTAGCCTTCCTGATTCCTTTACGTAGGTCATGTTTTCTCATCTCTGATTTTACTTGATTTACCCTCCAATGCATGTAAGCTGTCAACACAGAAACACACTACGTATCTTCCTTCTTCTTCTTTTAATCCAAGACGACTTGGCGCAGATGAAGTAGAGTTCATCTGATTCATTGACCTCGGCATATGAAGGGGTCAGCACTATGCCCAGCCATCTTTGTTTCTCTAACGTAAGCTTGGTACCCATTAGAGCTGGGTGGACTCAGGGATGTTCCACCCGGATTCGAACTCGAGACTTTCGAGTTAGCAGTCTAGCTCTCCACCAGTAGGCCACGCCGTCCCCAAGTAACTTTACCAAAACGTATTACACCAACCGCCACTAGCACGTACATTTTAAACTCACTACGACACCACTGACTGAATATCTGTCTAACGTAAACTATCGATTCACATACACATCACGTTTATAGATCCAATTTGAGCAGAAAATATAAGCCCGCCACACCTTATCAATCATAACTTTATTAACTTTATTAAATTGGGCGCTGCCTGGTCGCTCATTAATTCCTCATTACTCCCACGTCACTTCTATTTTAATCTACACCAAACACAATTTTAAATCTGCACTTGGTGACTGATGTTTATGAAAATAAATCGTTCAAGTTTCAACAATGATTATGAAACCTTTTTTTTTTTACAATATTTAGAAAGTTAATTGTAAAACTTGCGTAACTTGACTTATACCTCTATGGCCAATTACGAGCAAAAAGCTAGAGTTAAACCTCTTCACCGGACTGTCGTTTGGGCAGATTTTTTTTAGTTGGTCCCGTGTATCGTAATATGGTAAACCTAATTTAAATTTAGATTTGATAATTGGCTGGACCAAAGCCTAATCAATAACAGTTATTGTACTCTATTTTTTGAAGACACAATACTTATATCTAACAGATATTTTGTACAAACTTAATCCTCCTAATGGAACGAAGTGGTCTAGCGGTAGAGAGCTGGACTGCTAACCCGTAAGTCTCGAGCTCTCCGGGTTCTAGTCAGTAGATCGTCCCTGAGTCCACCCAACTCTGATGGGTACCTAAATCACGTTGGGGAAAGTAAAGGCGGCTGGGCATAATGCTGACCACACTATCTCTTCATTTGCCGATGTCACAGAAACAAGTGAACTCTACTTCACTTGCCCCATAGACCGTCACGTTTGTAAGGGAAACTTAATCCACCCAAGTAAGAGGAGGATAACCCAGATTTGTTTCGAGGTCTGAGACAGCAGTTATTTTTTCATCCTTAGGGCTAGCAGTGGGCATCTATTAAAGCGTACCACACAATAGAACTAACATCGCTGTTGCTACTTAAAAACAATACAGTACTGCGAGACATGTTAAGTGTAAAAAAAAACCCGTCGAATCAGAACGTGAAGGTGTGCTTTCATAGTCTTGGAGCTTTCATGGCCTTTGTTTTAAATGGCCTTTTCGTGTTGCGGTGGCCGTGATGCCTCTATCGTTTTTTGTGTTTTCGTGGCTTTTTTTCCATGGCTTTTGTACTTCCATTGTTTTTGTGTGCTTCTATGGCCTTTGTGATTCCAAAACCTGTATACCTCCATAGCTTTTGTACTTTCATGACCTTTTTTAACGTCCATGGCTTTTGTTATTTCAAGGCTCATGTGCTTTCATGGTCTTTGTGCTTCCAATAACATCTGAAAACCACCATCTGTTTATTTAGATGCTACCCCCCCCCTCCCCCACTAAATAGTTACTGTCACTTGTTGAAGAACATCACCTGTAGAAGAGTATGGGATTCGAACTCGGCACTTTCAGTTAACAGTCATGTGTTCTTCCATCACCCGCTCACCCCAACATTAGAACTAACAAACCATCCTCGACCATCTCCCAGTGACTTCAACCCATCTTCTACCATCTCTACCATCTACTATTCGACACAACAATCAACATGCCTGAAAATCAATACTAGACATTGGTTGGGTTTTTTGTAGTATTCATGTTATACACATTCTAACTAAAACTCGAAATTTTAATAATTTTAATACAAGTCAATCTTCTAATGCTGCGGTTCAGATAGCCTTAACCTAAACACAAGGACGGGAAAAAAAGATTTGATTACACAATTCTTTCGTTAAATATTTCGCTTTTTTTAACTCCATTAAATCTAAAAAAACTTTACAACGAATGTTAATTTTTATACCATCAATATGATGTATTAGCATAAAAATATTTTTCATTACTTTATACTGGCTTTTAAGCTTATATTCCTGATGGATCTCGATCTTTTGTTCGTGTGTTTTAAGATTTAAGTTTTTCATAATCCGGAAACAGATTACCTACATTCGTCATTACGATATGAAATACTACTAAACTTAAAACGTAATACCGCTTTTTAAAATGTAGCCATTTTCTAATATACACAAATAAAAATATATTTTTTTTATTTTAATATCTTATCAATATATTTTGTCATTATAAACTTGATGAAGTATTCATGAAATTAAGACGTTGGAAATGATAGTTCCATATTTTAAATTTACTGATTCCAACTGTTCATAAAAGCTAAAGTCAGTTTTGTTCCCATTACAATTCCTGATTTATTATCTTCTTAAGCCCATCTAACAATACTATGAATTTCTGACTAGTACATCGAAGTAAAATGGCAGATATCAATTCTTTGTAATTTATGAATGGGTTGGGTGTGGATTAAATATTTGACGTCACAGTGGCTTGAATATGACGTCACGCGAGTTGGGGGGAGGGGAATTCTATATTTGTAACGAAGAACTTGCAAAGGCGAATGAGTGGAGTTAGGTGTGGGTTGTTGTAAGATGAATGAGCATATGCGTGGGTTGTAGAGAAATAAATGAGTGGAGGGAGGTGTGAGTTCTTGAGATATGAATAGGTGTTTGAGTGGGCATTTCTGTGGGTATTTATGTGGGTATTTGTGTGGGTATTTGTGTGGTGAGTTTGGGAGTATTTCTGTGGCTATGTGTGTGGGTATTTGTGTATGTGTGTGGCTATTTGTGTAGGGAGTTTGGGTGTGTTTGTGTGGCTATTTGTGTGGGTATTTGTGTGGGGACGTTAGGGGTATTTGTGTGGCTATTTGTGTGGGGAGTTTGGGTGTGTTTGTGTGGCTATTTGTGTGGGTATTTGTGTGGGCACGTTAGGGGTATTTGTGTGGGTATTTGTGTGGCTATGTGTGTGGGTGTTTGTGTGAGTATGTACGTTTACATATATGGGGTTGAGGATACTGTAAAGTTTAGAAGGAGGGAATAAAATCACCCCCGATTGACGTACAACCTTTGTAATTCAATCATTTCAAAGCTTAACTAATGAAAGTCTTGGCTACATCTAGGATAACACAATAGAAGACACTGGTTAGGAAAATCTTACAAAAGAAACCATTTCCAACCATTACTTTTAAAGTTCCTCTATGTTCTTTAGTTAGTTAAAGTGAATCTTGGATTCCAGATTCATTAGGGGCTTTAGATAAAAGAGAACGTTGATCTAAGAACGTCTGCTTGTATCATTGACCAACAAAGTAGTTGACTTCTGATATCAAAATCATTATTTTAATTCGCGGTTCTTTTATCAAAATGTATGTCGGGTACCGATATCTCCCGGTACTTGATTCATGTTTTTTTCTTTCCAGAACAAAGTCTTGTGAAATTCTGTTTCACAAAGACGAGGATTTTCCGCAGTGAATTATACTGAGTAGGCCGAAATTCCTTGAAAATTAAGTCGCAAAAATTGAACCGGGTTTTACTTTTAAAAAACAAAACGTTAATAGTTGAAGAAAAGAGAGTTGGTTTATTGTTAGTCATAGAAAATTTTATCTAGTAAAGTTGACTAAAAATTGGTTTCTACAGAAGTTTTAAAAATAAAATGTCAAAATACGCTTTATTTTAATTTCTCTTTCAAAGTTCGTCAAGATCCATTACAAACAGGTCAGATCAATGAAGACGCATTTTACAGCCTTTCCAAAGTAGTCGTTTATCCGACTCTAGTGTTTAATCTATACATAAAAAACGCATCTTCAATCTTTGCTTTGTCATCATTTTAGTTTTTGATCATTAAAGACGTTTCGTGAATTTTAATACTCGACAAACTGTACGGCGGCACGATTGCTGACGTTCCATTGCTGGTGTTAAAATGTCTTTTGTTTAATGTGTTTATTGCCTTCAACATTTTAAATGTGATTTTTTTTTCAGCACACTTGTAGGCGTGCTATAATGATATAAAGAAAAAAAATGTATATATATATATATATATATATATATATATATATATATATATATAGGCCTATATATATATATATATATATATATATATATATATATATATATATATATATATATATATATATATATATATATATATATGTATATAAATAAATAAATATACATATATATATATATATATTTATATATATATATATATATATATGTATATATATATATATATATATATATATATATATATATATATAAAGATATATATATATATATATATATATATATATATATATATATATATATATATCTTTATATAGATATAATATATTGAAGGCAATAATCAAATGTTCACAACAACATAAGCATTGGGCTTCCAGTCAGACTTCCACTACAACACTAACGTCCACTAACGTCCACTAACGTCCACTAACGTCCACTAACGTCCACTAACGTCCACTAACGTCCACTAACGTCCACTAACGTCCACTAACGTCCACTAACGTCCACTAACTTCCACTAACGTCCACTAACTTCCACTAACGTCCACTAACGTCCACTAACGTCCACTAACGTCCACTAACTTCCACTAACGTCCACTAACGTCCACTAACGTCCACTAACGTCCACTAACGTCCACTAACGTCCACTAACGTCCACTAACGTCCACTAACGTCCACTAACTTACACTAACGTCCACTAACGTCCACTTCTTTTGTTTCATTTTTTACCGTAAGGTGTGTCGGCGTGGTCTGGTTGGTAGAGCTCATGATTGCTTCAATGAAAAGTCTTGAGTTCAAACACCCGAACAGATGAGGCTCAACAGCTGGGGACGGAGAGAAAAACCTAGTCCACTAACATTCAACTAAACAAGACGTCTTTGTGTATTAACCTGTAGTCTTGAGTTATTTTGAGCTGTAGTCTTAAATCCCTGTCATCCATTCCCTACCTACCATTTTTTGCTTTTATACTCCACCTATCACCAGTGTTTCTTTCAGATTTTTGCTCCGGGGTGGGGGCAGTGGAAGTAGCACTACAGTTTTCTAGGGGGGGGGGGGACACTGTTAAAAATATATATTTATTACATAAATTATGTAAAAAACAGCAAACCTATAACATTGGCAGAAGAAGCCATAGAAGAAGTAAATAGATTCACCTACCTTGGAAGTATTGTTGATAAGCAAGGTGGGACAGAAGCAGACATAAAAATAAGGACGGGCAAGGCAAGAGCAGTCTTCAACCAACTAAAAAATGTTTGGGGTTCTGGAGATTTAACCCTTGGAATAAAAATCCGGATCTTCAACACACTTGTAAAACCTGTTTTACTCTATGGAGCTGAGACATGGAGAAAAAATGCTATAAATAAGAAGAAAATACAATCATTTATAAACGCATGTCTCAGAAAGATCCTGCGAATTCACTGGCCTAAAACCATCAGAAATGATGACAAATCAACTGCCAGCTGAAGCAGAGATCCTCCAGAGAAAATGGAAATTGGTTGACCACACGGTCAGAAAGCCTGTATCCAGCATAACTAGACAGGCCCTCACCTGGAATCCACAAGGCAGGAAGAGGAGAGGCAGACTAAGAAAGACCTGGAGACGTGACCTGGAAGAAGACACCAAGAAGATTGGATGCACCTGGGGACAGTTGGAGACACTAGCCATGGACAGAGATGCATTGAAAGCTCTTGTCAGCGGCCTATGTCCCATGAGGGACAACAGGAAACCTAACCTAACCTAACATAGATTATATTTCGTTCGGATTGGGGGGGGGGGGGTTGTAGATGCTTGGTGGGGGGTGCGCTTTGAAGAGATACCTGAAAGAAACACTACCTACCACTAACCTCATCTTCCCTCCAGTAACTCCATCCTCTCTCTCAACTCACACCATTGTCTGAAATTCCTTCAAACTCCCATTATCCACTCTACCCATCTAAATGGTCAATCTGTTTCTCCAGTAACTCTACCCCCCCCCTTACCACACTAACTACCACGCTCTATCCACCCCGTCAACTAACAACATCCACTCCTCCCCCACCCCATCCACTACCAACATCCACTCCTCCCCACCGTTACCACACTACCTATCATTATTCACTACCACGCTCCACCCCGTCCACTACCAACATCCACTCCTCCCCCCCCCCCATCCACTAACTTGACCGACTGGCCGATGCTCCGCAATACCATCAGGTCATGCTGACCTCAGCTTAACTGTTAACATTAGATTTTAATAACAATACACCTCATGCTCGTCTAGACGCCAAAACTTAAAAAAAATTGAAATATAATCTTTATTTTACACTTCAAAATCACATTGTCTCATTTTTTTTAATTCTCTAAACCTTCCTTTTAAAACTCATTGCCGTTTTGTACGACATAACGTTAAAATTTACGCGTGTGAAAGATGGAATGTTTTATTCCAATACTTAGCAATCAAATGAAATGCGTGCTGGTCGTTATATATATAATCGTTTAGTTTCGTCATGTTTCTTTTCACTTATGCTGTAAATTTTATTTCTATGACGCGATTTATGACATCGAGTTTTAGAAATGTCATCCCGACCATAATCTAAAATTATTGAAATGGGGAAAAAGTCACGAAAATAATACTAATGGAAACAAAAATATTTTTTTGCATTTTAGAATCTACTTTTCTAGTTATTTTTGCTGATTCTTTTTTATTTTTGGAAAAAAAAGGTTTCAAAATTGGCAAAAATTCGGTTAACTTAAATACCGATTTTAATTTAAAAGTAGCTGGAACAAAATATACCCCACGAAATACATCACGAGTCACGTGCGATGCTGAATAAATTTTTATGAAATAGCAAAACGGGTAAAGCAGATGGTGGAGGTTTGTCGAGTTTCGGATGTTAGCCCAGTGTCGTCTGTCAGCCAATCAACTCCTGCTCGCGCGCCAGCGTCACGTCTGCGGCGACCCACGCGACACTTCCCGCTGCGGTCTTTGACGTCACGGCCCGGAAAATATAAAAACTCGGACTTCGTTCCACTGCAGCTTATTCCAAGTTCAAAGAAGATCAAATCTAATTTTTATTTGTTTTTATTTCAAGAAAAAATAATAATTTTCGTGACGTTTTATGTAGTAGTAGAAGATCTGAACATACTTTAGGGGGTAAAAGATCAAGATAATAAGTACTCAGTGAAACTAGTCATTACAGGTACAAGAAACTGTAGAAGCTAACAAGTTTTAGACTTACCTGTCGTCAAATTTCTTCCCATCTCTACGATATAAAGTCAATTTACAGGTAAGTCTAACTTCTCTGTGTGCACTTGTCTCTAACTTGTCTCTGTTTAAGTATCAGGATTGAAAATTGCATTCAGATTTTAAAACGTTTTTCTTTTTACGATTACTATTATTATTATACACATGGATTCAACAAATGAAATATTTTATGTTACATTATTTTTACTCAACTTTTTTTTTTGAAAATGTTAAACCCTATAACCTGTAAATGACAAGTGTTTGCATGTTAGATATTTGATTGGTTTTATTATCGATTCGCTAAGATAAAGTAAAAAAAAAATAATTATCATTTTATTTAGAAGCCTGTTAACTTTCTACATTGATTTTAAAAGTACGCCAATACAATACGAAGCTAAGAAACCAATGTTAGCCTCTATATATCAACTGGATAGTTGTTGTTTTTTTTTTTAAATTTTTTATAGATTATAATATTTTTAATTTCCAAAAGTACTGTATTTTAAATGGGTAAAAAGCTTTGAAATTGTTTTTCTTTTTAACTTCAGCAGGCTAAGTTTAAGGAGAATGGTGTGAAGTTTTATGTGACTATGATATAAATATATTACAATCTATCCCCATATGTCAAAATGAACCGAAACAATGACTAAAGGATTAAATGACTAAACTGATTTAGCCGAAAGATTTTTTTTGCGCGTCAATAACGGAGCTACCTCCCCTTGCGGATAAAGTATTCAATTGTCGATTTTCCTTATGGAGAATAAAGGACATATTTCTTAAAGCTGATGAACTCAGGCTAGTTTAGTTTTCTATTAACCAGTTGGTTAACATTAGGGGAAGGGGGGACATAAATATTCATATTTAATGAAGCGAGAATTGCATAGGCTTTTTGAGATTATACAATACAGTTGTAAAGTTTGGGTTGAAATTGATGCTGTAATTTAAAAAAAAAAAAACAACGTCACTGATAGTTTTATCGTTTTGTCTAATAAAGCCTTGGTTGTTAGTTCTATTCAATATGGTAGTATAGCGCTCATCACGTGAGACATAATATTGTCGTTCGTGTGTGTATGATGTAGGTACTGTTCATGTGTCTATGTTCTAGGTATCGACCATATGTCTATGTCTTATCCGCCGTCTATATGTCTATGTCCTATCAGCCGTCTAAAGGTCTATGTTGTATCGGCCGTCTATTTGCCTATATCCTATCAGCCGTCTATATATCTATGTCCTATCAGCCGTCTATGTCCGATCAACCGTCCGTTCTTCTACATGTCCTATCAGCCGTCCATTTGTCTATGTCCTATCAGCCGTCTAAAGGTCTATGTCCTACCATCCGTCCGTTCTTCTATATGTCCTATCAGCCGTCTATATGTCTATGTCCTATGTATAGTCCATGTGTATATGTCCTATAAGTTGTCTATATTTCAATTTCTAGGTATTGTCCATGTGTCTATGTCCTATCAGCCGTCTATATTATCTATGTCCTATCAGCCGTCTATATGTCTATGTCCTATCAGCCGTCTATATGTCTATGTCCTATCAGCCGTCTATATGTCTGTCCTATCAGCCGTCTATATGTCTATGTCCTATGTGTCATCACGTAACTCAACAAACAGAAACCCGTGTTTTAGCTAATCCACTGATAATCCCTTCTCCACGCCTAAAGATTACAACCTATCGTATTGTGAGCTAACCCCTGCACACCTCAAATCGATGACGTATTACCACTGAACGTAATGTCCTATCAAGCAGATACTCTCGCCTCCCTTACGTCCGCCTACTGCTAGTTGCCACATCACCCACGCTAGTGAACGGCACTCAAGTGATACTTTATGCAGCATATTTTTTTCTCGTTTTTTTTTCCCCCACGATATTTCGCTTGTGGCTTTTCCATGGAAGAATGAAGAACCATCGTTTAGAACATCTTAATTTGGCAATTATTTTTCTATTTTAGTTACATTAGTTTCTAGTAGTTATAACATGCGTGAGAATAGATTATTTCTGCATGTAGCTGTCATTAGTATGGTTTAAATGCATTGTACGTGTGGGTTTAACCGAAATGATGGTTAAAGCCTTCTTTAAAACTCATTTTGAGGTGAGATCTACTACAGTAATTTATTATCTACCCATCATTCAAAAGAAGTCTTTCCCCTATAGAATCAATTTTTTTATTCTAAAATAATCGTTTAGGATAGGAAAATACGTTTACAAAATTTTATAATAGCTAACTTTAAAAGCATTTCATATAAAAATTTTGATAATTATGATTTAAACGCTATTTTCCAACACAGCGTAGGCATTTTAGCATTTTTTTCATATCTGTAGACAGGTTAGCTATCCTTTCTGATAATGATACATAACAATGTTTGAAATGTCGAATAAGTTAAGTAATATTGCGAAAAAAAAATGATCTAGAAAACAATGGGCCCAAATTATCATTATACTATCGCATAGCAAACACACACACACACACATAAATGTACACACATTGTAATGTAAGAAATGTTTTTTTAGAACACATCAACCTCAGCAAGCCTAAGATATTTTAACTTAAACAAGTGCTCACTTCAGCGTTGTTGTTTTTTTACTTACATTTCACTAAATCGTCTATTGTACGGTCGTATGTCGTAAAAAATCGTTTTCAAGTGACGACATTGAGTTTTATAATCAACGTAATGCGTTTCAAAATGTAATCGGAACTTTAAGTGTAGCCACAGAGCTATATATATATATATATATATATATATATATATATATATATATATATATATATATATATATATATATATAATTGGTAATATTATTTAACTTCAGCCTGATATTATAAACGTATTTCAAGAAGTAAATGCATAGTTAACGCAAGAATTTTCAGTTCTGTAATTGTAGGATAATTACCGTATTTTCCAACATGAAAACTTATCCCAACACACTGACAATGACAACGTTGCCATGGGAACTGAAGGAAAAAAAATAAACAATGAATTTTTGATTGCTGTTTCTGCTTGGCACAAGAGTGTAAGAAAGGAGAATGTTCTAGAGTTATCAAGTACTACAGCAACTCAAGCCTTACTGCTGTGATGTGAATGTTGAGGGGGGGGGAGTAATGTGTCAAGTATACTACAGAGTAGTGATGTCATGTTGATGTGGGGGCGGGGTGACGTATCCAATTCTCCAGTAAGTAAAGCTTTACTGCTGTCATGTGGCTGTGTGTGTGGAGGGGGGGGGGGAGTAATGTGTCAATTATACTACGGAGTAGAGATGTTATGTGAATGAGGGGGGTGGGTAACGTATCTGATTCTCCAGTATGTTAAGCTTCACTGTTGTGATGTATAGGTGGGTGGGGGGAATGTATAAAGTACTCCAGTAAGTTAAGCCTTACTGCTGTGATGTTGATGTGGGGGGGGGGGGGGGGTAATGTATCAAGTACTTCATGGAGTACTGTTGTGATAAGGATTGGAGGGAGAGAGCATTGTTTCTGTCAATTACTACCTCAAGTTAAGCCTTTATGTTATGCTGTGTATTTCATTGGGGTGTGGGGGGGGGGAAGCAGAGTTTCTTGCAGGCATCTATTCGCCCCCCCCCCCCGCCCCGAATAAAGTCTACCGCCCCCCCCCCTCCCCCGAACGAGATGGATTTTATATAATAAACATACACTATTTCTAGTGTCCGCCCCCCCCCCCCCCCCGAAAATTTCCAGTGCCCTCCCCCCCCCCCCCGGAGAAAAAAGTCTGGAAGAAACACTGGGGGTGGGGAGGGCCGGCGGGGGAGTAAGGGGGGGGGGGGGTACCAAGAACTCAAAAGTACTTCTGGGATGTAAATTGGTAAGAAGGGATGTTGTTTCTTTCGAGTTTTCCAAGCTTTGTCTTACGTCTATGATGTTTATTTTGAGGGGGTGGGGGAATCTATTGAGTTTGTGGGGGTGGCGGAATCTATTGTGTTGTGGGGGTGGCGGAATCTATTATGTTTGTTGGGGTGGGGGAATGTATTGTGGGGGTGGGGGAATCTATTGAGTTTGTGGGGGTGGGGAAATCTATTGAGTTTGTGGGGTGGAATCTATTACGTACTTCATCAAGCTAAGCTTTACTGCTATACTGCATGATGCTGATAAATAAGGAGGTAAGGAGTTGTTTGTGTCCAGTCAAGTACTATTCTAACTTGTGCCGTAGTGATATGCTTCAAAGGTCTGGATTTGAGTAGTTGGGGGGGGGGGGGGGTTGGTATGTTCGACCACCCACCAGCTAAAGCCATGCTGCTACGCATCACTATGTTGACGTGAGTGGGATGTCGAGTCCCATCCTGTACTCACCGTGTTCCGTGTTCATCCGTTCTGTCATGCTCCGTGCGGTAAACGACGGTCAACCGACAACAAAATTAGAACCGAAACAAAAATTAACGACACAATATTTAACGGCAATAAAAAACGTTTACACCATTAAATCCAATCGTTGCTTATGCTGTTATTAACATTTTCGCTTAGGGCATCGTTTTTTTTTTTTTTGACGTAAATTAAGAATGAAATTACTCACTTTTTCTACCCATTTTTTTCTTTCCATTTATGATTATTAGATAAATTTTAATTAAAATCACGATTCCTGAAATGTTGATTTATTCTGTGCAGTAAATTTTTAAACTACGAATCAACATAAAATGGTAATCATTTTATTTTATTTCTATTTTTTATTTATATTTAGCTAGAGGCGATTAACGAAATAATTTGCTCACCTATTTATTATTTTAAAAAAATAGTTTAAATTTTTTTTATTGAACTTAAAGGTCATCCGTTTTTATAGTTTTCTTCAGAATGGATAAGATTTATATTCAAAGCGGAATAAATGGTGCAATATTCTTGTTTTAAAAAAAATTCACAAATACTAAAAGTAATGACAGATTTTTTAAATATTTAAATGTCAAAATATATTTGAAGCAGTTAGCTAGTTGAGCGTAACTCCATACCTTGTTATTACGTAAGCGGTAGTATTTATCAAATTTCTCAACTGTGCTCTAGACACATTAAAGCAGAGGAAGTAGAGTTTTTTTTTACTGATTTCGGCTTAGAAAGAGAAAGTTTTCCCTAAAGTGAGTCAGAGAACTTCAGGCGATTTCTACTGTTTGGCCGCGCAGTCTTATCAGCCGGAAACATATTCGCTGCGATACATGTTACTATGCCGTCGTGCGGAATCTTGTGTTCCACAGTACTTTTGCTATTCCGTCAGTCGGAATCTTGTGTTCCAGAGTACTTTTGCTATTCCGTCAGTCGGAATCTTGTGTTCCAGAGTACTTTTGCTATTCCGTCAGTCGGAATCTTGTGTTCCAGAGTACTTTTGCTATTCCGTCAGTCGGAATCTTGGATTCCACAGTACTTTTGCTATTCCGTCAGTCGGAATCTTGTGTTCCACAGTACTTTTGCTGTTCCGTCAGTCGGAATCTTGTATGCCACGGTATTAAATACTATTCCGTAAGCCGGAAACCGGCGTCTCACTCCGTTCGTTAGTTGGTTTTTAACCCTCTAAAGATTTGCTGTTGAAACATTGAAGACACACTTACAATAAACAATATGGTTGCAGGTTTAATTTAAAAAGTAATGCGACACATTTTTAATTGCTGTCAATCCTCAAGAGTTCTCGGAAGCAATTAAAAAATCGAGAATAAAAAATATTGTATTTGTACCTCGAATTATCTTTAAACGCTACATTTCATTTCTTTCTTATTTAAAAAAAAAATTATATTTATGTTTAGCACTAATATTCTTGTGATTGTTTGTAGCTTATGACTCTAACATAAGTTCTATAGCTAACGTAGACTTGCTTAATATTTATTAGATGGATCCATTCCATTCTAAAACTTACAACAGATATAGTTTTCTTTTTAACTAAAGGCTTTTGTGCTTACTATATAGATGACCCTCAATTAAACTTATTTTGTCATACCACAGGAAGCTCATTGTTTGTTGCACGATGTGCATTTACAGGGTTTCGTCTGATAGGATGGTTAAATTGTTAAGTAAGTAATGATAGAGGAGCGGTGTGGTCGAATGGTAGAGCGCTTGACTGATATCCCAAATGTATCGAGTTCGGATCTCGGTTTGGATTTATAATTGTAAAAGGTCTCCGAGTCCACTATGCTCTGATAGGTACCTGAATCACGTTAGGAAATAAAGGCAGTTGGGCATAGTGCTGACCTCGCTATTGCTTCATATTATGGGGTATTGAAACAGAATAATTATATTCCATCTGCCCCACGTTTCTTGGGCACGAAAGGGAAAAGACGAGACGATGAAGATAATTTTACGAAATCCTTTAAGCGTTCTGCCAAAACCTTTCTCATTTCCTTTCACTTATTGTCACATCATAACTTTTTAAAAATATTTACGAAAACTTCTAACAAATTTTAACTTGGATAGATGACAACCAAATAAACAAGACAAGAAAATTTTTATGAGCTTCGACTGAACTTATTCTAAAAACAAAGAAAACGCGAGCACAGAACTACGCAGAAATACAGGTCCATGATTCAAGCCGTTAAAAAAAAAAAAACAACCACAAAATAAATTCGGTTACATTTTTATCTGGTTGAAAAAAAAATACAACTTCTCTCTTTCCATTCTTTGATTTCAAACACCAGATCCGTAAATAACATTTAATCTTCGTGTTTCTATAACCGCTGAAATGAATAATAGAAGGCTGGTGTAATACAATGACGGTATAACCACAAGGCGTCTATACATTTCAGCAGGATATACATACACATATGGAAAGGCGTGGGAATAGATAGAATACACATATTCGCTGTACGAAGACAAATATCACTGAAATATGTCAGTGTAAATGTAAATTGTACTACGTATTTTTTTTCTTACTTAGCTTTAGCTAGAAATATAAAAGGGTGGTTACGGATTGCAAAATTAAAACAGAAAAAGATAAATAATTTTGTCATTATTAGCTTTTATTAGTATATTTGGTTTATTTAAAGACACATTTCGAAATAACATCTTTTTTTTGTTCAGCGGTTCTCACAAAAGTGGTTTAGGGGCCTGGTTTTTCTTATATGAGTGTCGATTTCACATTAAAATTAAACATGTGATAATCAACATATTCTAGGAACCTAACGATCCAAATGGAAGTTGAAGTAGAGTTAATATGTTTCTTTACCTCAGCATAGTGTGGTCAGCACTAAACACAGTCGCCTTTACTTTCCCTAACATGAGTCAGGTACCCATCAGAGCTGAGGGGACTCAGGGACGTGCTATAGTCCCGGGCCCGGAACCAGAACCGAACTCGAAACATTCAAGCTAGTAATTTAGTGCTCTATCATTCGATAACCCCGACCCCAAAAAATAACTATTTTAAACCCTACTTCACATCATGAGATCCGCTCAGACTGAAATAAGCAGCTCCGCTGGTAAAAACTAGTTACCTATAACTGAGTTTACCGTTCACACCTCGATTCACATAGTAATTGGAAGCAAAAGAAAAACATTTCTACGGCTAGGGTATCTAGAATATAATCATGCTCTTACACTAAGCCAGTGATTCACAATTTAGGTTCGATCGTACCCCAGGGTTTCGGCGAGTCAGTCTCCGGGGTTCGACGGTGGTCAAGACACACACAACTCATACAATTCACGGTTGTATTTTGCCAATGCGGAAGATATAACTATTAAGAAGGGTTTGGTAAATACTCATTTTAAAACTGATAGGATTCGGTACCTTCAAAAAGTAAAGAACTACTGAACTAAGCTAATGTAAGCCCAGTGTATTACATCACTAGAAAAATCGTCAACGTATGGAAATACACTTTGTTTTTCTTAAAACAAATAATATAATCTAAATACGTCGAAAATATTAATTTTGAACAAAATATACAAATACGTGTCATTTATCATAGTAATGAAATCTAAAATATATTCAGACACAAATTAATTTGGAAAAGCTAACTTGTATTCTGCTTACACCAAAATAAATCCAATTTTGAGAGTGATTTAAGGCTTACATCTAACCTTACCATACTGAAAGTGAACAGTGTTGTTATTTTCAACTTGGTTTCTAAGAGAAAAACATGTTTACGTTATAGCCCGATGTTAAAACTACATAGTAGGAGAATTACGTTCGTTAGCTTAATGAGAAGACGTGGTAACGTTTGATCTAAATAACGACGTCGTAGTTGTCCTCAACGTTCTTGAAAGCAAGTTTTTGTAGGGAAGGAAAAGTAACGTCGTTATTTAAACTACGCACTACGTTCTTTTTAGCAGGGGCGTCATTATGGCGTTTGGCGCCCCGTGCTGTTACCCCCCTACGCCAACTTATGTAGGTTTTACTAATATTTTAGGCAATGTGGTGTCATACACACCCTGGATGGTGTCTACCGATTTAAATAACTTTAATAATCTTTTTTTGTAAAGTCTAGCTTGTTAAATATAGTGATATTTATTTTTGGTGTCACCCGATTGGGCGATATCTCCATGTGTCTGCTAATGTTAAATTAAGTGCCAAAACAAACAGTCTTGTTAAATATAGCTATTTTATTTTGGTGTCACCCCCATGGATAGTGTCACCCAGTGCAATCCGCAACCCCCGCCCCTGACTTAAGGCGCAGTTGCTTCTGAGCAATGTGTAAGGCTATCATATATGTTTATGTAGGCAATTAGAAAACATCGTGTTCTATAATCCTATATTTACAGCTGCGGGCATCAGGCAGTTCTTCGTCTTCGTTCTTAATTGTATTATAGAAAGGAATATTCGCCAACACAATTACGTATTACGAGTCAACATGTTTTATTGCTAGCTTACTCCGATTTCATCATGCTTTTCTTTCTGAATCTTCTTCTATAGACCTTGTCCTCCCAAGATCAAACTACAAGTTTGTAATGTTCTGTCCTCGTTAGGTTGCTATCCCTAGCGTACGAACCTCATCATCTCCTGTGTTCTAACTCGGTGCTTCATACGTTAACCTTCCAAACATTAATAAGTGACGTGTTTGTTATATCCTCTCAGTGTATGTGACCATGCTAAACGTGCGGATTTCTGTGTTTAACAATTTTTTTTGCTATGCTTTCAATAAAATCGTTTGTACCATAACAAGCATTGACAAAATAAGTTTAGATTGTCATCAAAGTAAACCTAGAGTAACGATAACATTACAAAGAATAAATAACATGACTGTAAAGTAAGTCTTAATACAAAAAAAATGGCATATACCTTTCGTTGTTTATGTGGAGAAGTTCGAGTCCCTGGCTAGAGTCGCAGCACGTCCTTGAGTCCACCCAGCTCTAATGGGTACCTGTCATACATTAGGGAAAGTAAAGGTTACTGGGCATAGTGCTGACCATACTGTCTCTTCAAAAACAGGTGAACTCTACTTTTTTTGCCCAATGTACTGTTATATTTGAAAGAAAACTTGACTACTGTATATAAAGGCGGTCTTAGTTACACTTCTTGTTCGCAGCCCGTTTTTATTCTTCATATTCACAAATTACATTTCAATTATAAATACATGTATTTATCTTTTCCTCACCTATCCCCCTCACCTAAACGCCTGTTATCTAATGATTCCATGAATAGCAATCTAATTAAAGCTTGCAAACAGAAGACCTTCACAAAATGTCAAAACAATTAAGACAACATAATTATTAGGAATCTGAGAGATATTAAACAAAAAACTAATAACAATATTGGTAACAGTATAAAAACAGTAAATTGCGATAATTTTGAGGTTGTATAAAAATGCTAACACAAATATTGT
The DNA here is from genome assembly GCF_028476545.2 of Physella acuta. Taxonomy (NCBI): domain Eukaryota; kingdom Metazoa; phylum Mollusca; class Gastropoda; family Physidae; genus Physella; species Physella acuta. The sequence goes on from NW_026732045.1 coordinate 21,947, forward strand.
ATTTTTAGCAAATGTTTGTATAATCAGCATAATAAAACACTTTAACAAAGTAAAAATATAAAATAGTTGATTATTTTTTGTGTTAACATTAGGGAGCTTTAAAATAATTTTATTTCCTGTTCATTGCCAATACATTGTCGTTGTCAATACATTATCGTAGAGCTTTTCTTAAATATAGTGAAGTTTTACATGTCATTTTTGTCACCATGCTATAATATGTATGATCCGTTGACTCCAATTAAGCCTGATTTTACTTTCATAGACTGCCGACACAGCCGTTAGATTTTGGAGTTCTCTCTCCTAGAATTTTTGTTCAGCCCAGCTAGTGTGGCTCATCTTCTTGATGGTCCGAGCTTGGGACTGTTTGGTTATCAACGTCCGCTCACCAACCCTACCCCCGGATAGGGGAGCACGAATCAAGATTTGGTGCAGTGTTAAAAAACAACTTATGGTCCGAATTCGGGACTTACGGTTATCAATCGTTCACTCAAACACCCGACCACGCCGCTCCCTTTCTGCTATAAAACAATGTTTCTAGGGACCGTGAGGTCGAGTGTTATGCCATTTGTTTACCAACGCAGAGCCCCTTAGTTCTGGAATCTGGTTCAGGTGGTTATGACGTCCCATCGTAGAAACAGATTAACTCTACTTCACCTGCCCGTGGACTGTCAGGTTGGAAAGGATAAAAAGTAAAGATTCCATTTTAAACCAGCGATCCATTGGGCAGATGAAGTAGAGTTCATTTGTTTCTTGACCTCGGCTTATGAAGGGAAGTTATGGCCAGTAGTTTGGCAAGCCGCTTTTACTTTCCCTAACATGAGTAATGTACCCATCAGCGCTGGGTGGACTCAGGGACATTCTGCTGACTTGGACAAGGATTCGAACTCGAGACTTTCGGGTCAGCAGCTCTACTACTAAGGCCAAGCCGTTCCCAGTTCGAAACGGTACTTAATATAATTTTTTTTTAGTAAGGGACGACCGCATACGTATTTGGTCCACTAAAAAGAAATTACTGGTGGTTCGAACTCAGCACTGAGTGGTTATCAACCAATCACTCGCCTACCCGACCACACCGCCTCCCTCAATCGTTCTCTACGTAAACAAATTTTAGCGAGGGACGGACGCATCAAGATTTGGTGCCTCGATAAGAAACAACGCTGCTGAACCAAACGACAACAGTTTACCTTAAAAAAAAAATAACAACTGTACTTTGGGATCAATACACTGTGATTTCCTACAATAGCCTATCTGGCTGTAGCCATTGATTGGGGGGCCATTTAAACAAAGGGGGAAGAACAAAAGGCTGAAATGTGCAGACAATCACCGTCCACTTAAGGCAATCGTCTGAGACTAAATTAACAGTAGCAATTTTTTTTTTCTCCCCGATAAGGGTTTTGCGTGCAGCCGATGATTGCGTGCTTCAAAGTGAGGCTATTTTGTTGTTGTTGTTGTTGTAGAAATTCTATTGCTGGCCAAGTTGGTTGCAATTCACAACTAAATTTTAGGATATCAATAAATCGAAGGTTAATTAATGATTGTGTTAATTATAAGTTCCGCGTAATAAAGAGTGTGATTATTTATTTTACGCACAATTAGGGCCTACGCTTTATTTATTTATTTTTTGTGTATCTTAGGGCGTTAAATGGAAAATATTTGCATCATGGATTATTCTGAAAATATTGTTTTCATGGCGGCCATCTTGAAAAAAAAAAAAACGTTTGGGGATGTCTCAAGATTAAAAAGAAAATGACAAATATTGATCATATAATCATTGATTCGTCTTTTAATAAATGTAGTAGAGTCAGCTGCTAATTTTTGTAACCGAAAACACCATAAAAATATTTTTTTTTAATTTTCAAAATTTGGTATATTGAAATTCCATTAAAATTAATTGCTCTTTAATAAGTCATTTTTCTTTGTCAATTGAAATTCTTTGGAAGACTAGAGTGCTTTTGAAATTAACATAATTATATAACACCAATGGCTTTCTCAAGTTTTTTTTTTTTTTTTTTTGCATAAAAGGTCACCGTCACTTTACACTTGGAGAGGCTGTTGTTAATCTGATGTTTGTTTTTTAAAACCGCTCTATTAATTGGTCTAATTTAACACAACATATTGCTTAATTAAATGCGGTCTTTCAGTTATGCAATCAAAATTTGCCGCATTAGTAATCAAAGGAAAGAATACACCTGACCTCCTTGCTACTTGTCAAATCGGTAAATTGTTACTTAATCCAATGAAATAGTACAAATTCTAATTATAAATACATTTGATTATTCATTCCTCGTTTCCTTACTCCCCCCCCCCCCCCCCCACTTATGCATCCCAGCAGATATACTTAACCAGGGCTGTCTAGTGAGTAAGGAAAATGAACGCAGTTCTAATAACAACTTCATTAGATAAGTCTTCCTCATTCTACCCCGACCTCCACCCCAAAACACACACACACACAGCATCACTACACAGTTCCCTACCCAGACATGTCTATTAAAATGACCCCAGTTCTAATTATAACTTCATTTGGTACGTCTCCCTCATTCTACGCCTACGCCTACCCCGACCCCAAAACCCACACTTAGCATCACTACACAATTGCTTCCCAGGTCTTTCTATTGGATCGACAATTAAAATAAAACCAGTTCTAATTTTAACCTCATTAAATAACCGCCACCCCACACCCTACCCCACCCTTGATCAACGCTCCACATTTCCTTATCCAGGCCTGTCTACTGATTCAACAATTAAAACGAAACCAGTTCTAATTATAACCTCATTAGATAATTCCCACCCCCACAATACCCCGTCCCTACCCCGAGCTGTCTACTGAATCAACAATTTCTCGCCATCAAGGGCCGCTACCTCCTCGTGAAAGCGACACCACTCCTTGTTTGTCTACCCTTGAAATCAATCAATTCTGTAATGGAATTTTAATCTCCTTCGATATATCAATGCCCGGCTCGCACATCCTATCGACATGTCTTTGATTTCAACTTCGACACAAGTAACTGTTTATTCTAGAAATAAGTCACTGAAGTTGTGATTTTAATGTAAAGAGGATTTAATTAAAAAAAAGAACAGCTTAAAAATGCTAAAAAAATGAACCCTAGAATGTGTTTATTACAACTATAATGTTAATTATTAACTTTATTCTCTTTCTTTAATTATTCTACAAATAGTCTAATTCTTCGTCGCTTACAGTTGTATCATTTGTAATTTTTATGATGTCTATTTTCATTAGTTTTTTTTTAAGTGTGTTTCGGAGATTTTTTTCTAAGACTGCTAAACTTGAAAAAGTGTGGTATAAACATAAAGCTTTAGAACACATTTAGTATGCACAATCTAAATGACTTGACTTAATCCGTGGAGCCCCCTGTGGAGCAAAAGGCTGTTGGCAGAGGCGTAGCGACCCTTCCCGGCGCCCGGGGACAAACGTTTCGATTTGCACCCCCCTCAAGATTTCGATTTGCACTCCCTCAAACGTTCGATTTGCACCCCCACCTCAAGATTTTGATTTGCACCCCCCCCCCCTTAAACTTTCAATTTGCACCCCCCCCTAAACCTTTCAATTGATTTTTCCAACCCATTTTGGCGCCCCCTAAAGCCGGCGCCCGGGTACATATGTCCCCCCGCCCCCGTCCCCCCCCCCCCCCTTCGCTACGCTACTGGCTGTTGGTACAACGGATTCAGTTTAGTCCATGTAAACTCAGAAGGTCTAGCGGCAGAGCGCTAGATTACTAACACAAAAGTCTCGAGTTCGAATCCAGGTTGAAGTTAACAAAACGTTTCTTAGTCCACCCAACTCTAATGGGTAGCGTACCTGACTTATGTTAAGGCATAGTGCTGACCACACTATCCCTTCATATGCAGAAGTCACAAGAACATATGAACTATATTTCACTTTCCCCGTGGACCGTTAGGTTTGAAAAGGTAAATTAAAACCCCTAAGCCCTTTCTTTAAAATTGTAAAGCACTGTTCACCCATGCGATTGTACCAGTAATAGTATATATTTTGTTGTTGCTATTTCAAAAATAATCTTTCTTTTCTAATGTAGTTCATTCTTTGTCTTCTATTCCAGACATCTATTTTTAAATTATTTTTCATATCCGACTTGAAAAAGGGTAGGTAGTACCTTATCCATTATGTCGTATTTCTATTTCGATAAAGGCGCTTCCCCTTTGTATTAATTCATCGATTGCGAAATTGTAATCCCTATCGCGTAAGAGAACTATCCCACAATGGCACACAAATACGCCCTTGTTGACAAAGTCATTGTTCCAACACCATAGTTCACGCCCCTGATGAACAAGGGCAGACAATGCCCACACTATCGACATGACGCAGAACAAACTACTGTGTCGACTAAATTCAGTTAAGCCCAGAGATACGAGATTAAATTAATACATTATTGTCTCCCCTGATTCTAGTATTATTTTCGCAGTTTGGTGTAAACACAAAGGGAAGTAAAAAAAAACTCAACCATGGAGGCAAATTGTTATGTCCCATACACCATTTTTTTTCTATTATCACATCGTTTATCTCCCCTTTCCCTAGTTCATCAATGGGACATCAGTTATAAAAAAAATATATGTGGCCTGGAAACGATTCGCCGTTTTATTCCCATTTCGTGTGCTTTTATTTGTGAAAAAAAAAATGTAATACACTCCACAAAGTATTCAAGAGTCGGTTACGCTAAACTGTCTTAATTAATCTAACTCATGTTAGATGAATGTGGTGAAATTCATACAAATTATGTTAGTTAATTGACTTTATCATTAAAAAGAATTTCCCTTTCCAATGGAGCAGATGGAGTAGGGGTCATCTGTTTCTCTCATCTTGGCGTATAAAAATATTACTGGCAAGTTGTAATTAGATCCAGGTACTCATTAGAGCTGGATAGGCTCAGGCAAATATCATTTTCTCCCTCTTCGGAATCTAGCGTTAAAATGCTCGGTAACGGCGGCCGAAATCTCGTAAATATTGAATTCGAAATGTCTTTAAACGTGTATAAGCTCCAAACTTTTCAAAATTGTTTCTAATATGTGTTGAATAACGTTTTAGTTAACGCCTTCGTGTTAATGGAATAAATTACGTTTTTCTAGAAAGTTTCGAGAAAGTATAGGGAAGATCCCTCCCGGTTTATTTTCTAAATGAACAGCTTTCTCGTAGCTGCAATAGTGGCCTAGCCTCACGTAATTAGATGTACGTTGTTACGTTAGCTGCAACAGTGGCCTAGCCATGCGTAATTAGATGTACGTTGTTACGTTAGCTGCAACAGTGGCCTAGCCTTACGTAATTAGATGTACGTTGTTACGTTAGTTGCAACAGTGGCCTAGCCTTACGTAATTTGATGTACGTTGTTACGTTTACGTGGTGGAAGGGTAAACATTACTTCTACTAACTCGAAAGTTACGAATTCGGATCCCGGACTCGATACTGAAGGCCATCCACGAGTCCACTCAGCTCTGATGAGTACCTGACTCACATTAGGGAAACAAATGCGGCTGGACATAGTGCCGACAACAATATCCCCTAATATGAAGAAGTGAATAAAACAGATGAATTCATTTCATTCTAGCCATTGTGTCATGGAGAATAACGGGAAAAGATGATAGTTTATGTTCAGACTTTCTGTCATCTTTTGAACATCTATATATATATAATTCTCTTCTTCGAGCCGTTAGAAAACAAGCTGCAAACGCTCTCCATACCTCCCCACCCCTACATGGTTTAAGTGAGCTGTGTTCACTCTAAATGTTTACAAGCAGAGCCAACGATTTTAAACGTAGGGGGGGGAGGAGGGGGGAGGGAAGGAAGGGGGGGGGGTTAAGGTCCTTAACGAGCTACTTATAGTGTTTTAAAGAAATATTTTCAGTGTCAGCGTTGGTACTGTCGAATTCACAAATTATGAATTATTGAAAATTAGAAACAACTAAATAGCGGCGTATGTTATGCCGCGGGCCGGCTCGTTTTCTTTAAAAAATGAACAACATATTTTCTTAGCTGATCTTCCTAAACAAAAGATTCGTCCTTACAGTTAACTTTTAAACTCCTAAAATTAGCTATCGCGTAAGATCTCTTTTACACTCAATCTAAAAATAAATCCCAAACCGTTCATTTCTTTATCCAAATCAATTTTTTTTCTTCTCCGCATTAAATTTGAACAGGATCACAAACCTTATTAAACTCGAACAAAAACACGCCTATTACTTATACATAAAAAAACATAGATCTATATCTCCAAATCTTTAAGATCTATCCCATCTGTTTCTCATCTTCCTCCCTCACGAAAAGCTCCCTAATTGCAGCTCTCCGTATAAGGAACGTTAAACCAAAACTTCCCATGCCAACTCTTTTAACTGCGACCGCAGGGGCCTGCGTCATCGATCTCACCCCGCCGATTTTTTCCTCTCAGAACAAATAGAAATAGATTTTATTTTCATCCCCATAGCGTTGTTCTAAATAGTCTTTAAGGCAGGGAGAAATTAACTCGATTTGGGCTTTATTTTAGAGACGTAAAAAAATGGAAAGAAACTGCAGATTTGTTACAACTGTGTGTAAGGGAAGGACATTTGGGATACAGGATTTAAAAGAAGATAGAAAGCGCAGTACGGACATCTGCTATGAAAATAATTAATTATATATCTCCGTCAATTAATCAAGAAATTGTATTAAAGAATTACAAGTATCATGTTTTATTTGGGCTTAAGCAGTAAAATGAAACATGATATCAGTCTCTTATAATTTTGGCAAATGAAGTATAGTGCATTTGTTTCTTGACCTCGGCATATGAAGTGACGATGTACTCAGTAATTTGCTCAGCAACTTTTACTTTCCCTAACATGAGTTAGGTATCTATCATAGAGGGTTGGACTCAAGGACAGTTCTACTGAATTGGACCCGGATTCGAACTCGGGTTAGCAGCCAAACCAAGCCTAATGCTATGATGTTATAATAACCATATCTAATTGTGTGGTGGATGTCATCATATTCACATATGATTGTGTGGTTTCTTATCAGCATAACCACATATGATTGTTCGATTGACACAATCATAACCACATATGATTGTGTGGCTTCTTATCAACATAACCACATATGATTGTGCAGTGGACACAATCATAACATAATATAATTGTGTGGTTTCTTATCAGCATTACCACATATGATTGTGCGGTGGATACAATCATAACCACATATGATTGTGCGGTGGACACAATCATAACCACATATGATTGTGTGGTTTCTTATCAGCATTACCACATATGATTGTGCGATGGACATGATATCATAGTTACATTAAACGGTGTGGTCGACGCGATCATAACAACATCATACCAACTTTTTGCATTGCTACTGCCAGATTGCACACGCACACACACACATACACACTACCACACTAATATTGTCGTTATAATAAGGCTATCGTCATCCGAATAAAAAAAAATTCTCTAACTTTGCGTTCGACACACGTCAATAGGTAAAGTAACATATGTATTTTGTACTAAAGAGAGCGTGTCAAGATTCTTCAAATGCAACAACGTTTTACTTTTTACCAGAAGGACATAAACAAATTTCAGTATACTTGATTTAAATTTACAATAAACTTACACTAATAACGTAATGCAAACAGCAATACCAAAGTTTTTAAAAAAAGTCATTTGCGAATTAGAATTACAACTAGAAATAATATTTTTATCAGTCTCGTATTCGGGGTAATCCTAGATTTTGAGATTTGTTTCTCGTCGTGAATTAGTTGTGATGAATGGGCAGACAATCTGTGTATTGTCTGCCCCAAGGATTGAGGATGTAGAACAATGATGTAAAGATCAGAGTTAACCCCCTTTGGTTTGGTGGATTTAAGAGACTTTAGGCGTCGTATAGAAAATAATAATAATGTCGCATCAGACAAAGAAAGCAGGAACTTAAAAAATATATCACGATTCATTTCATCGATTGCTAAAACTTTAAATATAACGTTTTGTCCATCGTTTATATATATATATATATATATATATATATATATATATATATATATATATATATATATATATATATATATATATATATATATATATATATATATATATATATATATATTTTAAGATGAACTTTTTACTCAAAGAAACAAATTCACTAGCCACTATCTTACATGAACTTTAAGATAAACTTTTTACCCCTTTAAGAAACAAACTTTCTGATCGTTTTATCATACATGAACTTTATGACGAATTTTTAACCCTTTAAGAAACAACCTCACTTTATCATACATGAACTATACAATGAACTTTTTACCCCTTTTCGAAACAAATTCACTAGCCTCTATCTTACATGAACTTTCAGATCAACTTTTTAAAAAAGGAACAAATTCACTGGCCAATTTATCATACATGAACTATAAGATCAACATTTTACTCCTTTAAGAAACAAACTCACTTTATCACACATTAAACATTAAGATCAACTTTTTTGCCCTTTGAGAACAAATTCACTCCCCACTTTATCATTTATGAACTTTAAGATCAACTTTTTACCCCTTTAAGAAACGAATTCACTAGCCAGTTTTTTAATGAACTTTTTGGTCAACTCTATCCATTTACGAGCAATCTTTGTGGCCACTTTATCATACATGAACTTTAAGATCAATTTTTACCCCTTTAAGAATAAATTCACTTCCCACTTTATCATATATGAACTTTACGATCAACTTTTTACCTCTTTAAGAAACAAACTCACTTTATCATATATTAAACTTTGAGATCAACTTTTTTTATTCTTTAGAACAAATTCACTCCCCACTTTATCATACATGAACTTTACAATCAACTTTTTACCCCTTTAAGAAACAAACTCACTGGCCCCTTTACTATACGTGAACTTTAAAATCAACTTTTTATACACTAGCCGTGGTTGAAATTTTTTACCGTGAGTACAACCGTCACGTGGTGCGTGTTCACTCTCGTGCCGTTTGAGGGGTCAGGAAGTGGGGATTAAGGAATTAGTGGGAGGGATTGTTGGATTATATTTGTGTGGGGGAGTGGGGTGGATCGACAACAGCACGGATAGTGTGTATAATTTTTGTAGTGGGTAGGGGTGGATCGACAGCTACAATGTTAGTGTGTATAATTTTTGTGGTGGGGGTGAGATGGGCATCGATAGCTTAAATTCTTCGTATGCAATCATTCACAGAAGAAGGAATACGTTCAGATCTGATATGTTTGCTTTGTGTGTTAATTTTAAAGTAGGTCTATACAATTAATGTGTTGATCAGTTAGATATCCCAGGCAATAAGTAAAAACGTTATGAGCAATTACATATTTTATTCTATTTAAACAACTGTGTTGAGCAGTTAAATTTTCTTGAAGTATTTTACGAGTATTTTAAGCCTTAAACAGCATAGTCTATTTGTGTGAATAAACAAACACTTGAAATATACTTGAAGTCGTCTTGTAAAGTTTATTGTTTGTGATATTATAAGAAATATATATATATATAATAGGCCTATATATATATATATAAATATATATATATATATATATATATATATATATATATATATATATATATATATATATATATATATATATAAATATATACTGCTGATACATAAACGAACGTCGTTTATCAGAGTTAAAGCTCAAACACTTTGGCGTTCTCTGAGCTAGTTGGATCTGATGAGCTGTCACTAAAAGGACAAGAGAACATACCACAAATCAAAGCGCACAAAAAGTGTTGAAATGGCTCTAATGCCTGGGCTTAACACAATTAATTCTTTATTTGTATCTCGTCGAGTTCTGGTGATGCTCCAAGATCTCTTCCGACCGACGTCTGACTCGCGGTGCCATTAGCCGGGCTGTGATCTTGGAAGAACCTGAATATCCCGGCCGGAGATTATGGACTTGTGGCGCCCTCTCCCGTTTAAACCCGGGTGTCGCCTTACCCTTGCCGGCTAGCGTGGAGCCGGCGTTGGGTTATTTCAAGAAAACGGTGTTGGATTAGTGCCAGGCATTGATTACAGCTGTCGTGGAGGAGCCGGTATTGACCAGCTCCCGTGCCAGGGTTCAGTGGTGTCGGATTTAAATGTCTTAGCCCAATTAGCACTTTTGTCTTGGTGTCGTTGACGTCACAGTGCTTGACCCAGATTGGAAGGTTGAAGCATTGTTCTAATTAATGACCATTTAATTACTGATATAGATGATTTAAAAACTGTGTTATCTATCTACTATGGCTTTAGTGTGAGGAAAAATAATGGCGAACGTCATACACATAGTATATCATTTTCGTTCTTACTGACTTAATCCTCGTTACTCCAGGTGGAGTATAGCAACAAATCTATGCCATTTCACTCTGTCTTGAGCGAGCCACTTTAGTTCATGCCAGGTCTTGCCAGTAGCCTCAACTTCTTCTTCCACTTCTCTCCTCAATGTTCCCAGTGGTATTCCTATCATCGTTCTTAATCGCATAATATTAAAGTAATTTCCACCCACCCAATTAAATATTACATGTCAACATGCTATGCGCCGTATTGTGTATTGAACTTTCACATAATTTGATCTCAATATTGCTAATAATTCATACTTACATACAGTTTGTATAAGCATCTACTATTTCCGTACATTTATATTACAGTTTTTACATTGAAAAGTTTGAAAACGTTACTTCGAAAAGAAAATTCTTAATATCTAGATGAGAACTTCTTTGTAAACCCAGGAAACCTAGCGATTCGGTACCTTGCAAAATTGAACTTTCATAAAAATTTCTGGAAGCTTAATTTCTAATGATAGTCAAATATGAGATATTCTATGAAATTACGACAGAAATATGTACTGTATTGACTCCGTAGGTGATAAAGTAAGGGCTATTCTAAGAAAGTACGAAACTTGTTATGTCTTAATTCCACAACGTATAAAATAAGAACTATTCTAAGAAATTACGATATTTTGTAATGTATTAACCCCGTGGTGAGTAAAAAAAAGAAGCTATACTAAGCTTACGCCTGGGTAGGATCTTATGCTGTGATGTTGATTTGATTAGTTCAACCCTCGCTCCATAAACCGACCCTCGCCCCAAAGCTGATAACTATGGGCGGGGAAGTAACTCCCGGCACACCGCCCCCCTAGCCCCGACCTCCCCACCGTTCTCGTGAAATCAACCAGGCGGAAAAGACATCTAATAAACGGCCTCCAGCTTGGGCAAATTATAGGTTGAGTCATGTGACCCTTTTAGATTTCATTTTTTTTTTTTTGTGACCAGGGTGTCAGAAAAATTATTTTTAAATTTGTTTTAGCGTCTCGACATCTTGGACAGAAGCTGTGAAAAATAGTTTTAGAATTATGGTACGTGTTTAAACGTTGTGTTCTCTCCCTTTCATTCTACTTCACCAAAAATTGTTATAAGCATTTATATATATATATATATATATATATATATATATATATATATATATATATATATATATATATATATATATATATATATATATATATATATATATATATATATAAGTTGTTTTTTTTACCCTTCGTGACTTGTTATATAGATATTAGGTAAAAGTAAAATTAAACTTCAAACTTTGCAGATTAATACAACTTAGTTATATGACTACAAAAAGTCCAAAATGTGTTCTTGAAACAACCGACGCTTTTGCCATGAGAAGGAAACTATAGAATTTCAGCACGTATTCAGAAATGTAGGGTCAAGTATACAGATGGAGTAGTAAACGTTAGTATGGGAATGTATTTTTTACTAGCACCATGCTTCAGCTTTTCTTTAAGTAGTGTTTCCATGTTTCTGTCCAACCATTCCATTACCTAACCCTAAAAAAAAATACCATTTGCAAACTACAATAACACACTTTTACTCTAAAAAATATTTTATTTATAGATTCAAATTTTTTCTTTTATACATTTCTATCAGTATTCCCTACAGCATGTAAATGTAGATGTTGCAGTTATTCGTGCACTCCAAAATCTGCAATCTAACAAAAACACTTGACGCCAACCTCTCTTTTACAGAGTAAAAAATCAATCCGTTTTAAAATGTATACATGTTCTGATGTTTTGATGGTAAAGATATACTTCGCTGTTTTTACAAATCACTGCAGAAAATGCATTAATATTTAAATGATCATGAACAAGTAAGGCGGTGTTAGATGAATATCGTCATATCATCCAGAAGGGACCTGTCTGAGATGAAAGTCCCCTCTAAGATTACAAAACGTGTTTCATACTAAACTATCTTCATGTTGTATTACATTTCTTTTGAACAGCATCAATTATTTCAAACGATTTTGTTTAGAAAATATTTTATTATTTATTAAAGTTCTTCTCCAGAAAATATTTTTAAACATGCAGTTCAAATAAACGATGTACGCCTTTAAACAATGGTACTTAAGTGTTAAGACTGTTTTCTGCAGCTAGAAACTAGTCATAACTGGTCGGAGACAGCTAGATGTCTTCTTTTTCTTCCTCTTCGTCGTTCTTAATTATAATTTTGGAAGGAATTTCTTCTAATACAATTAAAAAGTACTTGTCTACCTATTGACTATAGGCCGTTGACTCCGATTTCACCCTTTTTTTGTCTGCTTCCTTTCTCCAACCAAGAACAAACGCCAAAGCAGCAGTTGTTTCTTCTTCGTTTTTAATTTTAGTGTTAGAAGGGATCCCCTCCATCATAATTAAGTATACGTGTTAACTGTTTATGCCCCATTTAGGCATTTGGCTCCGATTTCAGAATGCTTTTTTTTGGATTTGCTTCCATAGCCTTTGTAGTTGTTTGATGTTGGTGTTGTTCCCAGTTAACCAGGCTAATCTGTCCAGGGATTCAAACACGAGACCTTTCGGTTTAGCAAACATGAGCTCTACCCACTCAACCCTTCCTGGAGCACGTTTTCACGTGATTTCTTACGGCAGTCTCTCTAACTCTAACCTGGTCTTAACTCAACAATCTGCAGCTGATAATGTCAAACAAACTTATAGTTGAGTCAAACTTTACAATTATTGTGTACGTTTCGTGTGTTTTTCTAATGGCTTTAGTTCTAAAGTATATGCATCCAATTCAAAGTTTTATTAACATACAATCTCCGCCAATGCATTGTTATAAGTATAAATAATTACTATATATATATATATATATATATATATATATATATATATATATATATATATATATAATATATATATATATATATATCTTTATATATATATAGTTATATATATATATATATATATATATGTATATATATATATATATATTTATATATATATATATATATATATATATATATATATATATATATATATATATATATATATACTAGGCATACTGCCTAGCTTCGCTTAGGTTTTCAAAAACATTTGATAATTTGAATAGTAATTATTAGGTGATGGATGAGGCGTGGAGTGCTTAAATGTAAACATTAATGCTAATTTTAGAGAAGATGTTGTAGGCCTATGCTCTTTAACATCAGCTTTCAGAGAAAATGTTCGAAAGTACGCAATTTATAACTAAGATGGAAATAGAACTACAGAGGTTCCATGAACAGTATATCTCATAATTTATATTACATTGACTTTTAAAATTAATTTTTTATTTAATTATGATACGTAGCTTAATTAATAACTTATTTTTATCTAAAACAAATGCTATACTTTGTCGTTTTCTGTTTCTGTTTAAAATAGTATACAATTATTTGAAAAATAATTATTTAAAAAGGTTACCTCCCTTGGAAATTAACCGAATGACGTATCTCTGTGTTTACTTTTTTTTTAAACAAACAGTTACTATGCTTATATAAGAAAATACGATATATAAACATATTTAACGACTACAATAGCTTTTTCCGACGGAATTAAAGTTTTTTTGTTACCCTCCAGGGTCGGTCTACGACCTCAAATAATATTAACGGGATCGATCGTCAAATTATTTATATATATCTCATATAAGGAGAATTTCACTCACGGTCATCTTTTAGCACTGGTCGAGGGCTTTGAGTCTGACCAACAGTTTTTCCATACGGCCTAGTCATCTATAGAAGTGTATGCAAAACATTAGCATGATGTACAGAGGTTAAGTAACGTAAAAATTGTGTTGAAATTACCCTGTTTTTTCCATAAAATACAAAGATTATATAGGGAAATACGACTGGTCAGTTTTGACCCCTTTACGAAGTTTTCCCAGATATGCCGAGTTTTTTGTGACACCCCAAGGCGTTCTCCTACCACCTCACAAAATATCAAGGGGGGTCGTCGGAGGAAATTTTTTTTCGTAATAGAGCTCATATAAAGAGAATTTCACTCGCGGTCACATTTTAGCCCTCGTCGAGGGCTTTGAGTGAAACCGACAGTTTTCCCTAAAGGTCAAGCCATTGACCTAAGAGTATGCAAAAATTTAGCCAGATATACTGAGTTTAAGTACCCTAAAGCCTGCGTTGAAATGACCGTCTGTTTTTCCAATAAAATACAAAGATTATATAGGGAAATACAACTGGTCAGTTTTGACCGCTTTACGAAGTTTTCCCAGATATGCCGAGTTTTTTTTGACACCCCAAGGCGTTCTCCTACCACCTCACAAAATATCAAGGGGGGTCGTCGGAGGAAATTTTTTTTCGTAATAGAGCTCATATAAAGAGAATTTCACTCGCGGTCACTTTTTAGCCCTCGTCGAGGGCTTTGAGTGAAACCGACAGTTTTCCCTAAAGGTCAAGCCATTGACCTAAGAGTATGCAAAAATTTAGCCAGATATATTGAGTTTAAGTACCCTAAAGCCTGCGTTGAAATGACCCTCTGTTTTTCCCATAAAATACAAAGATTATATAGGGAAATACGACTGGTCAGTTTTGACCCATTTCCCGATTTTTCCCGGACATGGCGAGTTTTTTGTGACACCCCAAGGCGTTCTCCTACCACCTCACAAAATTTCAAGGGGGGTCGTCGGAGGAAATTTTTTTTCGTAATAGAGCTCATATAAAGAGAATTTCACTCGCGGTCACTTTTTAGCCCTCGTCGAGGGCTTTGAGTGAAACCGACAGTTTTCCCTAAAGGTCAAGCCATTGACCTAAGAGTATGCAAAAATTTAGCCAGATATACTGAGTTTAAGTACCCTAAAGCCTGCGTTGAAATGACCCTCTGTTTTTCCAATAAAATACAAAGATTATATAGGGAAATACAACTGGTCAGTTTTGACCCACTTCCCGATTTTTCCGAGATATGCCGAGTTTTTTTTGACACCCCAAGGCATTCTCCTACCACCTCACAAAATTTCAAGGGGGGTCGTCGGAGGAAATTTTTTTCCGTAATAGAGCTCATATAAAGAGAATTTCACTCGCGGTCACTTTTAAGCCCTCGTCGAGGGCTTTGAGTGAAACTGACAGGTCAGCCGTACGGCCAAGCCATTTACCTATAAACATGCCGAAAATTAGCGAGATGTAAAGAGGGTAAGTGCCCTAAAATCCGTTTTGAAATGACCCTCTGTTTTTCCCATAAAATACAAAGATTATATAGGGAAATACGACTGGTCAGTTTTGACCCACTTCCCGATTTTTCCGAGATATGCCGAGTTTTTTGTGACACCCCTAGGCGTTCTCCTACCACCTCACAAAATTTCAAGGGGGGTCGTCGGAGGAAATTTTTTTTCGTAATATAGCCCATATAAGGCGCCGGTCAGTCGCGGTCAGTTTTGACCCCCTCTCCGTATATTTTTCGGCCAACCGTCACCGGCCCTCGTGTTCTATCGCCCGAAGGCACCATCGTGCCAAATTTGACGCGCCTGCGGCGCCGGGAAGTGCCCTATCGGGCACTTGACCACTTTGCTTTATATATATAGACTAGGCATTCTGCCTAGCTTCGCTTAGGTTTTCAAAAACATTTGAGAATTTGAATACTAATTGTTTGATGATGGATGAGGCGTGGAGTTCTTAAATCTAAACAGCAATGCTAATTTTAGAGAAGATGTTGTTGTATGTTGTGTAATATCCGCTTTCAGAGAAAGCATTCGAAAGTACGCAATTTATAACTAAAATGGAAATAGAACTACAGAGGTTCCATGAACAGTATATCTCACAATTTATATTACATTGACTTTTAAAATTAATTTTTATTTAATTATGATACGTAGCTTAATTAGCAACGTATTTTATTCTAAAACAAATGCTATACTTTGTCGTTTTCTGTTTCTGTTTAAAAAAGTATACAATTATTTGAAAAATAATTATTTAAAAAGGTTACCTCCCTTGAAAATTAACCGAATGACGTATGTCTGTGTTTACTTTTTTTTTAAACAGTTACTATGCTTATATAAGAAAATACGATATATAAACATATTTAACGTCTACAATGGCTTTTTCCGACGGGAATAAAGTTTTTTTGTTACCCTCCAGGGTCGGTCTACGACCTCAAATAATATTAAGGGGATCAATTTATTTATATATATCTCATATAAGGAGAATTTCACTCGCGGTCATCTTTTAGCACTGGTCGAGGGCTTTGGGTCTGTCCAACAGTTTTTACATACGGCCTAGTCATCTATAGAAGTGTTTGCAAAACATTAGCATGATGTACAGAGGTTAAGTAACGTAAAAATTGTGTTGAAATGACTCTCTGTTTTTCCCATAAAATACAAAGATTATATAGGGAAATACGACTGGTCAGTTTTGACCGCTTTACGAAGTTTTCCCCAATATGCCGAGTTTTTTGTGACACCCCTAGGTGTTCTTCTACCACCTCACAAAATATCAAGGGGGGTCGTCGGAGGAAATTTTTTTTCCTAATAGAGCTCATATAAAGAGAATTTCACTCGCGGTCAATTTTTAGCCCTCGTCGAGGGCTTTGAGTGTAACCGACAGTTTTCCCTAAAGGTCAATCCATTGACCTAGGAGCATGCTAAAAATTAGTCAGATATACTGAGCTTAAGTACCCTAAAGTCTGCGTTGAAATGACCCTCTGTTTTTCCCATAAAATACAAAGATTATATAGGGAAATACAACTGGTCAGTTTTGACCCCTTTACGAAGTTTTCCCAGATATGCCGAGTTTTTTGTGACACCCCTAGGTGTTCTTCTACCACCTCACAAAATATCAAGGGGGGTCGTCGGAGGAAATTTTTTTTCCTAATAGAGCTCATATAAAGAGAATTTCACTCGCGGTCACTTTTTAGCCCTCGTCGAGGGCTTTGAGTGTAACCAACAGTTTTTCCTAAAGGTCAAGCCATTTACCTAAGAGTATGCAAAAAATTAGCCAGATATACTGAGTTTAAGTACCCTGAAGTCTGCGTTGAAATGACCCTCTGTTTTTCCCATAAAATACAAAGATTATATAGGGAAACACAACTGGTCAGTTTTGACCCCTTTACGAAGTTTTCCCAGATATGCCGATTTTTTTGTGACACCCCTAGGTGTTCTTCTACCACCTCACAAAATATCAAGGGGGGTCGTCGGAGGAAATTTTTTTTCCTAATAGAGCTCATATAAAGAGAATTTCACTCGCGGTCACTTTTTAGCCCTCGTCGAGGGCTTTGAGTGAGACCGACAGGTCTGCCCTACGGCCAAGCCATTTACCTATAAACATGCCAAAAATTAGCCAGATGTAAAGAGGGTAAGTGCCCTAAAATCCGTTTTGAAATGACCCTCTGTTTTTCCCATAAAATACAACGATTATATAGGGAAATACGACTGGTCAGTTTTGACCCATTTCCCGATTTTTCCCAGATATGCCGAGTTTTTTGTGACACCCCTAGGTGTTCTTCTACCACCTCACAAAATATCAAGGGGGGTCGTCGGAGGAAATTTTTTTTCGTAATAGAGCTCATATAAAGAGAATTTCACTCGCGGTCACATTTTAGCCCTCGTCGAGGGCTTTGAGTGTAACCGACAGTTTTCCCTAAAGGTCAAGCCATTTACCTAAGAGTATGCAAAAAATTAGCCAGATATACTGAGTTTAAGTACCCTAAAGTCTGCGTTGAAATGACCCTCTGTTTTTCCCATAAAATACAAAGATTATATAGGGAAATACGACTGGTCAGTTTTGACCCATTTCCCGATTTTTCCCGGACATGGCGAGTTTTTTGTAACACCCCAAGGCGTTTTCCTACCACCTCACAAAATTTCAAGTGGGGTCGTCGGAGGAAATTTTTTTTCGTAATAGAGCTCATATAAAGAGAATTTCACTCGCGGTCACTTTTTAGCCCTCGTCGAGGGCTTTGAGTGAGACCGACAGGTCTGCCCTACGGCCAAGCCATTTACCTATAAACATGCCAAAAATTAGCCAGATGTAAAGAGGGTAAGTTCCCTAAAATCCGTTTTGAAATGACCCTCTGTTTTTCCCATAAAATACAAAGATTATATAGGGAAATACGACTGGTCAGTTTTGACCCATTTCCCGATTTTTCCCGGACATTGCGAGTTTTTTGTAACACCCCAAGGCGTTCTCCTACCACCTCACAAAATTTCAAGGGGGGTCGTCGGAGGAAATTTTTTTTCGTAATATAGCCCATATAAGGCGCCGGTCAGTCGAGGTCAGTTTTGACCCCCTCTCTGTGGACTTTTCGGCAAACCGTCACCGGCTCTCGTGTTCTATTGCCCCAAGGCACCATCGTGCCAAATTTGACGCGCCTGCGGCGCCGGGAAGTGCCCTATCGGGCACCTGACCACTTTGCTTTATATATATAGATATAATATGACTATTATATTTGAATAGTTGTAGTAGTGCAAATAGCAATTTACAAGTTAGAAGTTCTTTATACGGCTGATTGATAGTGTTTTTTTTTTCTAAATATATTCATGCAGTAATATTATTTATTTAGGTAATTAAGATTTAGATGTATAAATTACACGTTTTTATCCATCTATTTCCTATTTATGTCGCTTCGACATCTAGCAAACAGACTTGTTTCTTCAGGGCACCGTAATTTTATTAATCAAACTAGAGTCCGTATTCTCTTTTTTTTAGTTTTCTTTTTTTTTTTCTTTTGTTTTCGTGAATAGCCAATTTAACATTATACCCTTCTACTCAGAAACCAGACTGCTCTCCCTTTAAAAATCAGATATCTCCTCGGTTATCCCACGGTCGTCCATTGATCGTCTCCCTTTAAAGTCCAGCAATATAAATGCAACAGGATCTGAAAGGTCATAGGGATACAGCAGTGTGAAACACCATCTGTGCCAGAGTCTGGGTCTACATGTCAGAGGCGTAGCGACCCTTCCCGGCGCCCGGGGACAAACTTTTCGATTTGCACCCCCCCCCCCCCCCTTCAAGATTTTGATTTGCACCCCCCTCAAACTTTCGATTGACACCCCCCCCCCCTCAAGATTTTGATTTGCACCCCCACCTCAATCTTTCGATTTGCACCCCCTCCCCTCAAGATTTCGATTTGCACCCCCCTCAAACTTTCGATTGACACCCCCCCCCCCCCTCAAGATTTTGATTTGCACCCCCACCACCTCAAACTTTCGATTTGCACCCCCCCTCAATATTTCCATTTGCACCCCCCCCCCCCCCCCTCAAACTTTCGATTTGCACCCCCCTTCACCTTTCAATTTGTTTTTCCAACCCATTTTGGCGCCCCCCCCCCCCGCCCCCCCCCCCCCCTCGCTACGCTACTGGTCTACATGTATCTACAGGCGCTATCAAACAATCCCTAGCTACTGGCTGTTTTCAACGCTTTTTATTTCCCACTTTTTTTTTCTACGTTATCTAATTCAACGATTGTTGCCTGTTCTATTTTAAGGGTCGGTTTGCGGGTTTGGATTATGTATAAGGGTTGTGTTGGGTGCGGAGTGGTACGGAGTGTGAATACACCTTCAGTAATTGGGTTTTATTGTATTAGCAGTGGGGGACTTCGTTCTCGTTCGCTGCATATTTTACATATCCACAGCAACACCCATTATACATCACTCTAATTCGCGTGACCTGTAGCTACACGTGCAGTTAGATAATTTCATATACAGTTATGTAATATGCACAGCTTGCTGTAAGTAATACAAATACACTTCTGTGGGATAATGTAAATTATAGTAATGTATGCCACAAGGGTTTTGTTACTTAAAATGTGCACACTACATTCACAGTGTTTCT
The DNA here is from genome assembly GCF_028476545.2 of Physella acuta. Lineage (NCBI taxonomy): Eukaryota > Metazoa > Mollusca > Gastropoda > Physidae > Physella > Physella acuta. The sequence continues at coordinate 42,010 of NW_026732045.1, forward strand.
TCCAGAATTATTTTTTTGGGGGGAGTGGGGGGGGGGGGTGGGCAACATTTTCCGGGCGGGAGGGGGGGGGGGCACTGGTATAAGTATATGTTTTCTATATAAATTCCATTTCATTGGTGGGGGGTATACTTTCTTCGGGGGGGGGATGCCTAGATGAAACTCTGTACATTCAGTATATTAATGTATCCTGTCAGAATTTTAAAACATGAACTCCGGTCAAGTTGGTTCATTGTATTTTCTTACAACTTTTGTAAAAAATATAAATTATATTCATTTACCGTATATTACATTCCCTTTGTTTTTATAAATACCAGTCAATGATCTTAGAAAATCTAAATTAAATTAAATAAGCTGTACATTTATATCCCAGGAAGTTTGAAATATTTACTTTGATCTAAGCACTTTGAATATCTTTAGAAACAAATTTAACCTATATTAGAATAGTACGGAGAACTATATTGAACTTAAAAAAGTTCTCTTCGAATTTCGGTTAGTAGCGCGAAATGTTTAAAAATAATTTAAATGTCTATTTGGAATTTCTTTAGAAACAAATTTAACCTATATCAGAATAGTACGGACAACTATATTGAACTTAAAAAGTTCTCTTCAAATTTCAGTTAGTAGCGCGAAATATTTAAAAATAATTTAAAAGTCTAATTGGAATTTGGGTTTCTTAACATGAAATGTATCATCTCTCAAAGATTAGGTCAATACTTTTAACAACTAGAGGCGAAAGAGAATTTTTTAAACAAAAGGGAAAAAATTGTCATTAAAATTGACTCGTGGGCCAGAGCCTAACTGGAGTTGTCCGTACGGTGTTATTAATTTTCTAAAAATAACCGTCTTTCTGTAGTTTAATCAAAGCGCTGCATCTTTGTGCGAGCTCTTTGATATGGAGCCTTGATTGCTGGGTTGTCGTTGACGAAAGGATGACGTCAGTATTTCACTGGAATCTTTTCTATAACATCTTTGTTTTGTTTTTTTTTCAAAGAGAACGAAAAAAAAATGGAACAAAGGATTTTTTATTTTTTTATTTTTTATTTTTTTTATATTCAGAACAAATTTATAACAAAAGTTGATATTTTAAGATATTTTACTTGGTATGAGAATATAGGTCTTTCAGTGACAATTACTGTAAAACAACTATCTTCAGTAGTAGCGCGCCAAATTGCTTTCAAAGAATTTGATGCCTTCCTGTTTTTAGACCGACCGTTATGAACTTATACAGTGTTTCATAGAGGGAAAAAAAACCATTGTCTTTCATCATCAGGCACAAAGCTTGACATAGGATATCGCCGGATCTATGTTTTGGCAGTGCCACTTTGTAACGTTATACTAGACACCACTACAAAAGCCCATACAACTTAACAGCTTTAAACATCAGTTATGTCAAGCTATCTCTTTATTACGCTAAAAATACATCACTACAAAAGCCCATATATAGTAATACTTTTAAATGTCAGTGGATGGCCGCTTCAATATTTTAAGTGTTGTCAAATCAGGCTAGTCCATTATGTTCAACAAACTGAATTTATTATGCACAGACTATTTAACGAACAGCTTTATGGTTATATCAAAATCATCACAGATTGCTACCAATATAATAGACAGATATAACACGTTTTACTTTCCCAGATAGTAAGGAACATTTTAAAACACATGGTTTTAAAACCTTTAGAATGTTAATTTATTCGAAAAGACACATACTAACTAAAAATATATATACACACACACACACACACATACGCACACACACACACACACACACACTAACCTCCATCGTTATGGTCATAAGATATCACCAACAAACTCAGATAATCCTACACACACATACACACACTTAAATACACAATTACACACATGTACATACACACAAGCATTTACACACACTTGCATACACTTACCTAAAATTACAAGTTCACTAACTTCCTCACACCTACACTTAGGCAGACACACAAACGCGCACACACACACACACACACACACACTCACACACCCACCTGTACAAAAATCCAGAATATTTATCCAAGACAAGCAAACAATCCTGTAATTCTAGCCACTTCCTGGTGCAAAATATAACTCACAACCGATAGATTTCTTTTTGTTCTAGGATGCCACGTCACATAAACATGATAAACAAACCAGCACTTTTAGACGAAATCCTGTTGTCATGATTGTATTTCCAGGAAGCTTTTTTTCTAAACTTTCCTGCTAAAATACATACTTTTACACATAATTTATCAAATCAACTTTCATACCAAAGAATTAGTACTTTGCACTTTTGGTAAGGTGGTAGAGCTCAACACTGTTTCTCTGAAAGTCTCGAGTTCCAATCCCTGGTTCGAGTTTGTAGGACGTCCCTGATTTCAACTCGTTCTAATAGGTACATGACTCACCTTGGGAAAAGTAAACTCGGCTGCGCTTAGTGCTCACCACACTTAATATGCCGTGGTCAGGTAAAAAAAAACAACATCGGATTAACTCTACATCATGTTCCATTACGGTAGTCAGCTCCAAAACGGGAACTAGATAATCATTTTTGTTAACTTTGAACATATTTCGTGACGACCATTTTTTTTAACTTATAGATTTAACTAATTTTTTGTTAAATTAAATTAAAAAAAAAAGAAAAAAAAAAAAGAAAAAACCTTTTCGTGCTATGGAGGTCATTGCGTGTAGGGAAAAATTGCGCAAAACAGGGAAGTACATGAGCCGTGACTTCCTGTTTGGATTGCCGAAAGGTGAGCTTCAACCAGCTCACAACATAGGGAGAAGACATGTTTTCCTCCCAGCAGAAAGTGGACACGGGTGGTGTTTAGATGCGAGGTGCGGGATTTGAAATGGTGCGACATGGGATAACAGAGAATTTTATTTCCACTGTATTTGAAACTTGGGGGTGGAAGAAACTGAATGTCGTCTTGTCTGGTTGTCGAAGTGTTTTCTTTTTCTTTTTTTTTTTTTTTTTAAACTGCTGTAAATAATAAGTTCCGTAATAACAAGTTCAACCTTCTTAAATTACAAAGTATGTGTAAAATTATTCTGTGTTTCTTTCTTTAAAAATATGAGTTAAGACATTTGCAAAGATATGTGAAAGGTACCGCCGTCTTAACACATAAAGTTGTAAAAACACGAAAAATTTCATTATTTAGTCCACGTAAGCCATTTAGCAGTTAGTTATTTGTCGATCGACCTAGGGGCATCCAGCGGACTTGATGTAGTGAACTGTACTCTAGACTTCGGATAAGCAGTCTATGCTATCCATCCACACCCTAAGTGTAATGTAATATTACGTTTAAATAAAACTTAATAATTTTAAAAAAAAAAGTTTTTTGTTGGTCTAAGTGTCGGCCATCTTGAACAGAATTCTTCAATCTAAATTATTTAAAGTTAGGAAATTCGTTTTCTATAAAACACATTTGAATTGTTTTTTTTTTAAATTACCATTTAGATACTTGAGTTCTGGCGTTCTTAATTTCACCACAATAATCTATATAACATTTAAATATACTGAGTTCACTAAAAGAGATGGACTCTACTTCATCTGCCCCCCAAAGTAAATGGACACCAACGTGAAAGATTATGATCGTGATGAATCTACATAACTACTAACCTCTTCTAAATTTAAATAAATTTAAACATCAACTATTTATATTTTAGCGTTCTTAAAACTCATCTTGCGGTGTTTAATTTAAGGGGGCAGTATCACCCAGACATTTGAAAATTGACAAAAAAATTTGCCAAAAAAAAACTATTATACCTACACACATAAATTTTTTACCATAATAGTAAATATCAAGGAGCTATAAAACAGCACATAAAAGAAAGTTAACGTATGATGCAAACACTTTTTATAAATAATTTTACCAAAAAATGTTTACTAAGTAATTTTAGGCTGTGGTTTACCAACATTTAGGCCCATCCTGCTGAAAATACACTAGGGGATGCATAACTGGGTAGCCTATGGCCGGAACTAGGAGATATCCATTGTGACAAATTTTAAAATTTTTAGAATTTTTCAAAGTTAGACCAAAAAAATTGAACTTTGAAATTTTCTAAAAAATTTATCTGTCATTAGAATACTATTATTTTAGTTCCGGCCATAGCCTTTAACGCAAGGAATGTTTATACCAAATTTTAAGTACTTTACTTATGGTTTCGAAAAATTGTTTACAAAAAAATTAAAATGTGATAAAATATTAACAAAATAATTTTTTGAAAATTTATCGCCATACATATACCCTACAATTTATATACTGTATTATAGCAGAAGAAACGTTACTACTGCAGTAAAATTTTGACATGTGTATGTCAAATAGTTTTTTTTTGGTGATAGTTTTTGTTTCCCTCCCTTAGTCTGGGTGATACTGCCCCCTTAATAATTACAAAAATATTTTTTTTTAATTTGAATCTTTGAAATTTTCAAATTATTGTATTTATTTATAAAGAAAAATATTTTATAGACTTCAATACTCGAAGAAAACATTTCAAAATATCCATCAATTGCGTAAACACATTTTTATTTCAAACAGTGTATTTGTGTTTCGTGCAGACAAATAACTCTATACTTGCATTTAATAATCTCAGATTACTTGAATAGTAGGACGAAAAAAAAGGAATATATACTACACCATTGTCTTAAAACTAAAACAGACATTTATTTGCAGACTACTAAACCAGACTAATGTGCTAACAACTAGAACTTCTGTATTCTGTTTGGAGACTATAAAAAAACAATGTACACAAATGTCAAAAGCATGATAGAAACTAAAGAAGCGAAACAATTCCGTTATAAATAGACTAGGTTTAGACAGATGTTATAGCATATTTTAAAGACCGTTGCAGAAACAGACATTTTAAGAGAATTACGAACAGACATTATTTCAGACAAAAACCATCGTCGTAAAGAAATAATAGAATGATTCAGACAATTATATTCGGACAATATTAAACTACTTAAAACAGACAGACAAAACTTCAGACAGAATAACTCGACGCTAAAGATGCGAGGACACGCCCCGTCATTGTGGTGCTATAGTGGTCCTCTCATGGTCCTATAGTGGTCTAATGTGGTACCACGGCCACAGCAACACCCAGATGAAAGGCCACGTTGTCTCAAAGCGAAGAAAGGGACTAGGCCGGGGTGGGGGTATAATTAACCGTCAGATCAATCGCTTGAATTTCTCCGATAAAACAAGTGATTGCATTTAGTTCCTGGATTAGCATACGGGTTCGTGGCATGAGTAAAGGGTTAAGGGATTAGACTACTAAATGAGTAAAAGGTTAGAAGATTAGAGTACTATTTATATCAACGTTTAGACCCCTAATCTTTTGAATGTTAAAAAAATAGGTACTTAATTAGAAACAAATCTAGAGATTGTACACCTATTCACGTTTACTCGCAACCAAATGCATCTTTATTGACATTTTCACCTAAAGATAAGACAATATCTCACACTTGAAACTATGGATTTCACAATTTGTATCAAATTCAGACATGCGAAACTAAGTCCTAACACAAAACATATTGCGTTTTTTTTAAAGAAAGTTTAAATTTTTTCTAAGTTTATAATTGTAAACCCATGCATCACAATGACAGTATGTATGTATGATATGTGTATTTTTGAAAAATGGTAAATATAATATGCATAGTTAGGTATACTATTTTTAAAGAAAGCTTGTTGACATATGGCGACAGTATTCCATATAGGGATAAACCCTTTACAAACTCTACTTCATGATTAGATTTTTATATAATACTTTATTGCTAATTCATAATGAATCTAGTAAAACATCATAAAAAGTGCAAAGTCCTTTTTTGTGATTCGGAGTATGTGTTATACCAGTGTCCAATAAATCCACAATGATTAAATCTTCTTAGAAATCGAATGTTAAGTTAGTAATAGTAAATTAAATACTGATATAACTTTTTTTTAACCACCTCAACGTTAAAGATAAATAGCCCAGGCCCTGACGTAAAATCCTGTAATAGCCCATTTTATCCTAACACTATAGCTGATATTACAATACTACTTCAACTTCAGTGTTTCTTTCTGCCATTTTTCTACCGGAGAGGCGAGGGCTATTGAACCTTTCCGGTGTGGACTGGTCAATACGTATATTTTCTATACAGATTCAGGTCATTGCCCCCCCCCCACCCCATTTCATCCGGTCTGTTTGACGTGCTATATGTGTGTATGTGTATGGTCAATGACCCTCTTAGGAAAGATGCATGAAAGAAACTAATCAACTCCGGCAAAAGAAGAGACATTGCCGAGATACCTACAGATGTCAAAGTTTATATAAACCATATCAGTCAAGTCGATCATTCCGGTACTCATAAGAGCCGCCTATATCATTCATATTACAATATTATTTAAAACATGTATTGCTATATAAAATAATCAACCCATTTTCTAACTGCTTATCTTGTTGCCTTGCATAAACCTTTTACTAACACCGCATTTAATTACACATTAAAACACACTACGTAAAAACTCTACGAGTCTGATCTAAATGCACTTAGACTTAGAGAACAATTTACAACATAAAAAAGCACAAGCACACATACACGTAGGCCTTCTACCCTTTTGAACGTACGCTACGGAATTTATCTATAAGCCTCAAGAACTTTTCCAAGTTTTCTTTGAGCCTAACATCAATCGCACTGTTCACATTTGTAATCTCCCCTTCTTTTAAAAATCTGCAACACGCCGCATTATTTCGTTTCATTAAATCACCGGCACGTAAGACGCCATATTTTTGTAGCCTTAAAAAAAAAGTCTTTAAAAATGGCGCTGAAACGATGAAAAATTACCCGCCGGAAGTTGTAAGCGATAACCGGAAATGAATTATGGAATATCAGGTGTGGTTTTTTTTTCTTCTAATTTTTTTCTTTTCTTTACGTTTACATTTTTATCGAGAGTAATCTTTGATTTTTCGCTTTAACACGCCGCATACCGAAAACCCAATAAACTAAAAATAAAACCTTTCATCATTACTTGAACTATATCACAGCTCAGTCAATACATTTTGGTTTTTAAATATAATTTATACAGTAATAAATAATCTACATCAGTTATTTTATTTTGTTTTTTAAATAACGAAAAAAAAAACGAAACTTCTTTCCGTTTTCTCTTGAAATCGATTTGTTAAGAAACGGGTCCTTTCAAATCAATACCAGCGATGGGAAGCCAAAGTTAAATTTCATCCAATGTTGTTTTACACCTTTTTAAATATTATTGCCTATTTCCTAGTTTTGATTAGAATTCCATATGAGATTTTGTTGTATCTATCCATAATTAATGCATAGATACATTTGTTTTTATAAAATGCATTCTCCTTAAAAAAAAATGATAATAATTTTTCTGACGGTTTTAAAATCTCTTAATACCACGTGGGTTCGTATCCGCTGTTTTTTTAGCCTGAGCCATCACGAAATGGTGGTTTGGGAATCGATAAAAAAAATTAACATTTTAATTTTAATGATCCAGCCACAGAGGTTTTTTTTTTTGTTTCTTTTTGTTTTCCGCTTTCTTCGGGATTAATCGATTTCCAAATGCCTAATTGTTTCTAGCGATTCGCGTGATATTATGCCCAGGTTTAATTAAACGTTTGGATACTGCTAGCTTGGGCCATTGAGAGCAGAGTTTCTTTCAGGCATTTCTTTCGGGGGGGGGGGGGGGGGGGGAGGGACGGAGCAGGGTTGGGAGGGGAGGGGGGCTCTGAAACTGGAAGTAAAATCTAGGCGTAAACACGCATGTATTGAGGTGGTCAGCACACGGGTCTTTTGGGGCGAAATTGCAATGTTTATAGAAAATATATGCTGTAACCCCCTCCCATTAGAAAATGTAAGTCCCCCCCCCCCACCGAAGAAATATTTTGTTTGGCATCACACAGTTATTGAAGTATCCACACACACACATCTTTGAGTGACAAGCATGGGTGTTACTATCTGCCTACTTAACGGCAAAGTTTGAGACGGCAAAGTCTCATACACCATCTATATTAGAGTAAAATCGCGTCAATTAACATGCTGAATAAACACTGCTGCTATTTACTTCAGACATATTTACAACCCAGTATAATTCAGTCGTCGCCTACTGGAATGGTGGTAATTGATGTAAATGTAAAGTAGTTAAAATATTTTGTGAAGCACTAGTCTACATATGTATTGAAGTCTACATATTTATTGGAGTGCTAGTCTACATATATATTGGAGTGCTAGTATACATATTTAGTGAAGCACTAAAACATATTTAGTAAAGCGCTAGTCTACAAATGTAGTGAGGCACTAGTCGACACATTGAGTGAAGTTCTAGTGAACATATTGAGTGAAGTAGTAGGTAACTTATTCGTTGAAGTACTAGTCTACATTATTATTGAAATACTTGTTTAAATATTTCAACAGCATCGTAAACTTTAATTTATGTGCAGCGAATACAAAAAGTTATGCTGGTAAACATTTAATTTTTCTTTTCCTCAACGATTATAAATCTAAGTGACTGCAACTCTTCATTACCTAACTCCAGACAAATAATTCATTCATAGGTGTAACACAAGTACTTATATTTATAAAAGTACTCAAACAAGTCCACAAGATTTATTAGCACTTTGGGTACAGTCTGCATGCATATTGTATCATTGTAAACCACATGATACAAAATCCATTCATCTATTTCCCTAATGTACCGTACATGTTTACATTGTTCTTTCATTTTTTTATTAACTTTTTTTCTTGTCTTTTTGACGTTGAACTTTTTAATAAGGTACACAAAGAGAAGTATCATACGGATTTCTCTGGAGAATTAACGGGGGTGGGTGGTGTGGGGTAGATTTTCTACAGCAGAAATAAGAATAGAAAATCCTACCGTATTGATTTTGATGTATGCATGAGAATGACAATATAGTGAGATTAAAAAAGTAAACGTCAGCTAAAAAAAAGGTTGGATAATTCTATATTTAACAATATTAATAGATATGTATTAAGAGACCCAATGTTTTCTAGAATTTAACACACACAAAATAGCAGAGGCGTAGCGAGGGTGGGGGGGGGGGGGGAGGGGGACATGTGTCCCCCGGGCGCCGACCTTAGGGGGGCGCCAAAATGGGTTGGAAAAAGAAATTGAAAGTTTGAGAAGGGGGATGCAAATGAAAAGTTCGAGGGGGGGGGGGTGCAAATCGAAAGTTTGAGGGGGGGGGGGGGTGCAAAATCAAAAGTTCAAGGGGGGGGGTGCAAATCGAAAGTTTGAGGGGGGTGCAAATCAAAAGTTCGATGGGGGGGGGTGCAAATCGAAAGTTTGTCCCCGGGCGCCGGGAAGGGTCGCTACGCCTCTGCAAAATAGTAGTACTTTTAAATATTTCAAATTGTTAGCTATAGGGTTTATGGTGGGATTTTTAGTTGAGAGGGGGCGCGCGACTTAAATTTTGTGACAAGTAGTTATGAGAGGAAATGTGATAAAAATCGACTTAATTGTACAGCATCATTTAACGCGACCAGTTTTCATACAGGTAGAATTATTGCTAACATGGTTTTACACAACAATTGCTAGATTTTAGTATAAATAAATCCCAACATGTATTTTTATTATACAGGCATTGTAGACTTAGTGTTTTAATTTCCACGTTTTTTTTTAAATTTATCATTGTAAATCAGGGAGGCGCTAGTTCGATTACTCATGGAGGATTTAAACCCACTTTGTAGAAAAGACGGATCTAGTTACCCAACAAATATTTCCACCAATTTTGTAGAAAAGACGAGTCTAGTTTTTTCACCCAACAAATATTTTCACCAATTTTGTAGAAAAGACGAGTCTAGTTTTTTCACCCGACAAATATTTCCACCGATTTTGTACAAAAGACGAGTCTAGTTTAGTTACCCAACAAATATTTCCACCGATTTTGTAGAAAAGACGAGTCTAGTTTAGTTACCCAACAAATATTTCCACCAATTTTTGTAGAAAAGACGAGTCTAGTTTAGTTACCCAACAAATATTCCCACCAATTTTGTAGAAAAGACGAGTCTAGTTTAGTTACCCAACAAATATTTCCACCAATTTTGTAGAAAAGACGAGTCTAGTTTAGTTACCCAACAAATATTTCCACCAATTTTGTAGAAAAGACGAGTCTAGTTTAGTTACCCAACAAATATTTCCACCAATTTTGTAGAAAAGACGAGTCTAGTTTAGTTACCCAACAAATATTCTCACCAATTTTGTAGAAAAGACGAGTCTAGTTTTTTTACCCAAGAAAATTTTCAAGAGTTCCTACAGCGTGTCTTTAATCAAGACTTAGAAGCGTGAGGATTTTTTTTAATATCCTGATTAATTGGAAATATCGATCTGCAATACAATCACAATTTTTTTAAATATTCTGAGCTTTGGTGTCTTTAACCTTCATTTTGTATTCTTTTTTTTTTTTTTGTTGCGGAAATGAAAAAAAAAGGAAATGGTGTCGTAATGTGAGTGTTAGAGTGCATATGATTGGTGGTTATTTATAGTGCACTACGCCATGGAATTGTGTGGAGGAAAGGAATTGGACAGATCTAGTTTGTTTCAGGTTTGGTTGATGTTAGGAGATGCGGAAGTAAAGAAAATCAAGTAAAGTTCCCTATCAAACATGACGGGGAAAGTGAAGTAGAGTTCACTTGTTTCGGTGATCTCGGCTTATGAAGAGATAGTGTGGTCAGCACTATGACCATTCGTTTTTACTTTCCATAACGTGAGTTAGGTACCCATCAGAGCTGGATGGACTCAGGGACGGTCTACTATGTTGGACCCGGATTCCAACTCGAACTCGAGACTTACGTGTTAGCAGTCCAGCTCTCTACAGGAAGGCCACTTCGTCCCTTAATATGACAGTGGTGCGGAGAGTGAGAAGAAATGTTTTAAAAATAAGTTTTATGTGAAAAATTTAATCCTAGTAGTGGCCTAGTAGTTTCTTGATCAAGACAGGCTTCACTATGTTGATGTGAGAAAATAAATTATATCATGTAATCTCGACAGCTGTATACACTTGAGCGTAGATTTAGACCAGTGGTTCTTAACCTATTTGGAGGTACCGAAACCCACCAGTTTCATATGTGAATTTACCGAAGCCTTTTTTATAGTTTTATATTCACACATTGTCAAAATTCGATCGTGAATCGTATGAGTCGGGTGTGTCTTGACCTCCGTTGAACCCATAAGACTTACTCACCGAACCCTTAGGGTTCGATCAAACTCAGGTTAAGAACCACTGCTCGAGTGTGACATATTCTTACAGAATACTTATCTGTATAAAATCTATGTTATCAAATGCTAGTTAACTGCGCCCTGCATTCTATCACACAGCTTCTAAGCCATCGTTAAATTCATACAAAAAATCCTACTTTACATATTTACCCTGCACTTAATCTTTCTAAACTGTAAACTCGATCCATGTTGTAAACCAGCTGATCTTGATACATATTTCTTTGCACAGCCCATTCTATCGTAAAAACCAGGCTCCTAATTTTGTTATTTTTTTACTTCTCCGAGTAAGTAGCAAAAAAAAAAATGGCGTCTCCAGCATGTCCGGTTCTATAGCAGCATGCCATTGAAAAGCGAGAGACACTCAAGGTAGATTAGCACCCACTCAAGAGGAAAATGGGGCTAACTACAAGTATTTTCACGTTGCTTTCCCGACACTTGTGTACAAGATAATTCGATGGTTGCGATAGAAGGGGGAACAACTAGCAATAGGGGGATCAGTGTCTTTAATACAAGGGGGACAACCAGTAATATATTTTAATGTATTCGATGCAAGGGTGACAACTTAAAACTAGTTAAATGTCTTTAATACAAGGGGGCAACCAGCAATATATATTTCAATGTCTTCAAGGCAAGGATCGATATCCGTCAATAGTTCAATGTCTTTAATTCAAGGAGGGCAACCTAAAATATATATTTTAATGTCTTCGGGTGCAAGGGTGACAACTGCATTGCTAGTTCGATGTCTTTAATGCAGCGATAGACGGAGAGCTAAGTATCTTTGATAAAACGGATGGGACTAGAAGAGGCGTAGCGACCCTTCCCAGCGCCCGGGGACAAACTTTTGATTTGCACCCCCCTCAAACTTTTGATTTGCACCCCCCCACCCTTCAAACTTTCGATTTGCACCCCACCCCTCGAACTTTTGATTTACACCCCCCTCTCAAACTATCAATTTGTTTTTCCAACCCATTTTGCCCCCCCCCCCCTTTTAAGGTCGGCGCCCAGGGACATATGCCCCCGCCAACCCCCCCCCCCCCCCTCGCCCGCCACGCAATTCAGTACATTTGACTACTTCGGGTGTGAGTGGTGTTAGATAAGTCAGTATCTTTGATACAATGGTGTGTGACTTGTCTTAGATATATCAGTATCTTTGATACAATGGTGTGTGACTTGTCTTAGATATATCAGTATCTTTGATACAATGGTGTGTGACTTGTCTTAGATATATCAGTATCTTTGATACAATGGTGTGTGACTGGTGTTAGATATCAGTATCTTTGATACAATGGTGTGTAACTGGTGTTAGATAAGTCAGTATCTTTGATACAATGGTGTGTGACTTGTCTTAGATATATCAGTATCTTTGATACAATGGTGTGTGACTTGTCTTAGATATATCAGTATCTTTGATACAATGGTGTGTGACTTGTCTTAGATATATCAGTATCTTTGATACAATGGTGTGTGACTTGTCTTAGATATATCAGTATCTTTGATACAATGGTGTGTGACTTGTCTTAGATATATCAGTATCTTTGATACAATGGTGTGTAACTGGTGTTAGATATATCAGTATCTTTGATACAATGGTGTGTGACTTGTGTTAGATGTCAGTATCTTTGATACAATGGGGTGTGACTTGTGTTAGATGTGAGTATCTTGGATACAATGGTGTGTGACTTGTGTTAGATGTCAGTATCTTTGATACAATGGGGTGTGACTTGTGTAAGTTGTCAGTATTTTTGATACAATGGTGTGACTGGTGTTAGATATCAGTATCTTGGATAAAATGGTGTGTGACTGGTCTTAGATATGTCAGTATCATTGATACAATGGTGTGTGACTGGTGTTAGATATGTCAGCATATCTGATACAATTGGGTGTGACTTGTGTTAGCTGTGAGTATCTTTGATACAATGGTGTGTGACTTGTGTTAGATATGTCATTATCTTTGATACAATGGAGTGGTACAGTCATGAAAGAATGTACCTACTTTGATGCGTGTGATAATTAAAAGTCTAATAATAATTAAGGCTGTTTGACAGAGAGTAATTAGACAATTTGGCTTACACAATCCTACACAATCTATCCAAAACAAAAACAATGCTTTTCATAATGTTTAGAAACACATTGTGAATATCTAGCTGAAGACGCGTTAATGTGGAACATGAATCAAAAATCTTATTAAACGTATCAAACTTCTAAAATACTTAAAATTGACACGTTTTAAAAATGTGTAATAAATACAATTATAAAAAGCTTTAATGACAAATTAAATAAACACAGCTATTTAAGAATACAAACGTAAAAACAAGAGTAAACAGGGTCAAAAACAATCAGACACCACCCAGTTTGATGGATAGATTTTTCTCACAAGACCCAGTAAACGGATGCCAAATCTCGCCTCAAATGCTGGACCCCGATTTCACGTCGGCTACGTTTCGATCCCACGGTCTCGCTGGGTATCGAATTTTTTTTTACTCGATACTTTTTTTGATGAGCGTGGGCTTTGACACCTTTGGTGGTCCTGCTGTTTGAATGACTGAAGGACTCTTAACTTTATCTCAATCAATGAGACTTGTTTTGTACTCAATCAATGGATGGTGGATAGCTTCAGTGAAAAAAAAAATCGATGAATTAGACTAAAGTGTAATCGATACGTGTGTAATGCTTCATTTGATTAACATGTTTGTAGATGGTTATTTATTATCTTTGTTAAATCGTTAGCAGTGGGAGAGGCGTCACACAGAGGTGCCAGGCGGGTGGGGGGTGGGGGGGTTCGGTCCTCACTGGGTGACACTATTACGGGGATGACACCAAAAATTAAAAATATTTTAATTTACTGTCAAAACGATGTGTTATACAGCTAAAATAATAAAATAGTAGGGGGGGGGACATCAAATCGAAAAATGTGTTACACTAATTGTCAAAACAGTGTTTAATCCAGATAAAATAAGAAAATAGTAAGGGGAGGGGATGACACCAAATTGAAAAATGTGTTACACTAATTGTCAAAACAGTGTTTTGTCCAGTTAAAAAAATAAAATAGTAAGAGTGGAGAGTTGACACAAAAACCCAAAACGCTAAACTGTTGGAAGAGTTCGAATGACACCCTTAGTTTCTCACATTGGTTGGCACAAGACCTTACAATGTGCAGTAATACCCCTGTCCGTGAAGTGCCTCTAATAAATTATAACCTTATTTGTTTGATAATTTAACTTGTGTTAACCTGTTTCAAAATATTAAACTTCATTCCCCCTTTCCTAGTACATAATTTCACACAAACGATTCTGTTGTACTACAGAGTTAAGATTTTACTTTTCAAATTCTATAAAGTAATTAAACACATCATTTGAAGCCATCATCACTGGTAATTATACATTTAAACTATACTTTGTAGCTGTAGATTTAGCAATGAACTAATTCAAAAGTTTGTACTTTTAAGCTTCAGATATAAGCTGTAATTATAAGTTGAAACTATTATTTCTCGTCCAAAGGTGTAGCCATAATTTATGGTGCTGAATTTCATAAAGCTATTCGCTGCAGCTATAACATGTAGGCATACGATGCGGCCATAAGTTGCAGCTATTAAGGTGCAGACATACTTTGCCGCTAAATTGTGAGCCTATAAGCTATCGACATTTTAGACACTATCTAGCAAAGACAATATCAGCATGATAAGTGAGTACTTCAAGTTCGAAGAAAGCTGTAGTGATAGGAGACTTCAGTGTTTCTTTCATGTGTCTCTTCAGTGTGGGGGTGGGGGTGTTTTGCTGAACACATCAACCGCCCCCCCCCCGAACGAAATAAATTTATATACAAAATGTATACTTTTACCAGTGTCCCCACAACCACACCTGGAAAATTTAGTCCACCTCCCTGCCACCATCCCCGAAAATTTCAAGTTCCCCCCACCCCCTGAATAAACAAAGTCTGAAAGAAACACTACAGGAAAGTGAGAATGAATACAAGAGCGTCTTTTACACAGAGTACTGCAAGTGCTAAAATGGTGTAATGCTACACTTGTATCAATGTCTTTTAAGCCACTTTGCTCTGTCGTGTCTCGGGTTCACAAATGAAGTCTAAAATGGCAAGTGAGAGCTGTTATTACGGCCAACAGGTTGATAGCAAAAGGGATACGAGAGAGAGAAAAAAATAAGCTAACGACCTGGTACCGTTAATAACGGCTGGGTGACCACGCCCTTAGCTTTCATGTTCAGATGTGTAGGTTACAACGGTTGTGTCACATTTTAGGGAAAGGGGGCAGTTGGAGGGTTAATACTGGCCAGTGGTTCGATATTTTGTTGGAATAGTTGGCGCATGAAGGGTTAATGCTGAGAAATCGTTCTATATGTAAAAAAAAAAACACTGTAGTATGGATGGTTACTATTGTCCAGTCGTTCTATATTTTTTTGAACAGTTGGATGTATAGAGGGTTTAAACTGACCAGTGGTTTTATATTTTGTTGAAATAGTTGACGTATCTAGGGTTAATGCTGACAAGTGGTTTTATATTTTGTTGGAATAGTTGGCATGTAGAGGGTTAGTCTGACGAGTAGTTCGATATTTTGTTGGAATAGTTGATGTGTGGAGTGTTAACACTGACCCTAGATTCTATATTTTGTTAAAATAGTTGACGGTTGGAGGATTAAAAATGACCAGTGTTCAATATTTTGTTGTAACAGTTGACGCGTAGAGGGTTAATACTGACCAGTGGTTTTAAAATTTGTTGGAGAGATGATAGTGTAGAGTTTTATTATTAATTAACAAGTGGTTCCAAACTTTTATTGTAACAGTTCTCATATTTACAAGAAGAGTTTTAATATATACCTGTGGTTGCAAATTTGTTTCAACAGTTGTTTTGCTCCAGTTTTTTTTTTACATGTAGCAAAAAAAATGAGGCCAGTTTGGCAACTTTTTATTTTTATTCCAGAAAATATTGATTTCTCGTATAGTGAATTAGAGTAACATTGAAAACTTTATAAATGTATCCATTATAGTAAACTACATAAACAGGTATATGGTTATATAGAATCTTTATATTTGACTCTCTTCATCGGGACTATACGAGACACCGCGTAGCTTAGCCGTTCCTACCCCCGCTTTCTAGGCATATCGCTACCACCCTCATCCCCACCTGTCAGGTGAGCTGTGGTTCACCCCGAATGTTTACAATAGAAGTGACGGCTATTAGGGGCAGATAAATCAGTTTTTAAACGATTTGAAACGAAGTGGAGATAATAAGTTCTGCTTTATATTTTCATTGTCGTCTGTTAACGACTGCTTGCACTGGGCGGTGGGGTGGGGTGGGGGAAGCAGGGTTGGGGTAGTGTCGAATTCACAAATTATGAATTGTTGATAAGTAGAAAATAAAACAACGTGATAGCAGCGTATGCTACTTCGCGGGTCAGCTCGTTTACTATAATTTAGCCATCATAAAACACTATACATCCAAATAGCTTGTATTTAAATCACGACCCGAGTACATGTTAAATGACATTCAATACTTCCTGGTTAACTTAACACCAGCATTCAGCTCAGATCGAATCTCTGTCCCCTGCCAGCCGGCGCCTTTATAATCACTACCGCTAGACCACCCCGCCTCACATTACTTGCTTAAAAGTCAAAAAAAAAACTTTACCATTTAAACCCGTGTTACAGAAACTCTAATCCGTCATCTCAACTTTACCCAAACTTTTCTTCACTTCAAAAAAACAAAACAGAAAAACTCGCGTAGTTGGGCAATACACTGCGACTATTTCCCAACGTTTCGTGTTGTTGCGGTTGTTAGAATGACATTTCACTATGTCTAGGACGTCAAAGACTTGAAGGCCAGATTAATGAAACCTCGGTTTAATATTTCAACAAGATCTTTTGCCCGTAAGTTTTTTTATTTAATTAATACTGCCTGGTATATTCATAAATAAAATTGTTTTTTTTTTAATTTGCATAGTTGATTAGTGCATATGTGTTAAAATGTGGGATTATACATAAAAGTTTTGTTATAAAGTTTGTATATTAAAAAAGAAGAACTGCTAGTCTAGCTAAATTATGCATTGAAGAATGTCCACCTCATCAGTATAGTAGGATTTAAAAAAATCAATATATCAATATTAAAAACACCATTGTGACGCTATTACTAAAAAAATTTAAAATAACATATATATATATGTATATATATATATATATATATATATATATATATATATATATATATATATATATATATATATATATATATCAGTGGCGTAGCGAGGTCGGGTGTCACCCGGTGCGGCACTTAATGGTGTCACCCCCCAGAGGCGTAGCGACCCTTCCCTTGGACAAACATTCAAGTTTTCGATTTCCACCCCCCCCCCCCCCCTCAAACTTTTTTGCACCCACCCCCCTCAAGTTTTTCTCTATATATTTTGCTATTTTTCGCCTTGGTGTCACCCCCCTAAATTGTGTAACCCGGTGCGCTCCGCACCCCCGACCCACCTCCCCCACCCCCCCCCCCCCCCCCCTCGCTACGCCCCTGATATATATATATATATATATATATATATATATATATATATATATATATATATATATATATATATATATATATATATATGTATGTATATATATATTATAATTTCAAATGTACAAATACGAGAGAAAACGTTTTCTACGTTGACCGACTAAAGCTTAATGAAGAGAATAAAAAACAATATTGTGTTATGAAGACCCCTTAGGAAAATCTTTGATTTACGATGTACTTTAAGCGTGGATGTTGTGTTTGCCACGATCACGTGGTGTGTGACGTCGTAGGGGCTTTCCCCGCACACAGGCAAGAAATAAGTGCTACAAAGAGACATGTGGTCTAGAAATGAGACTTCTAAATATCTGCAGGAAATAGATAAAGTACTTATTGATAGACAACTTAAAATTCAACACTACTCGAAGTATTATAAACTTCATGGTTAGGTTCGTCGCTGTAAGTATATATATATATATATATATATATATATATATATATATATATATATATATATATATATATATATATATATATATATATATATATTTATTTATTTATTTATTTATTTATATATATATATATATATATATATATATATATATATATATATATATATATATATATATACATGTATGTAACATATATATAGAAAGAGTTATACACTTATATATACAAATATGTATGTGTGTGTATGTGTGTGTGTATGAAATATAGGTTTGTTTTATTTAAAAAAAAAAACTCTAGACAGTGTTATCGAATTTCTCGGGTTAACATTTAGAAAGACAAAAAAAAATGACTTTTAATTAATTTTCTTTTTACCTAATTTGACGTTGCAAACAAAAATATTTTGAGCAGCAGACGTTGTTCGTCATCTCAGTGAAACCTGACGACGGTCTTGGTGTAGCATTGACAAATACATGACGTCACGCACGCATAACCTTACAATAATGTCTGGAGTGATCTCCCTTGTCAATGCTTAAATCAAACCCGATTCCTACAGTTTGGTACATTTTAGATCAGGTATTTTTATTGCAGTGTAAGGTGGAAAAAACTTCCTTTGAGTGCAAGAACAAAGCGCATTATTCCTCTTTGAATACTTCACATTCCACCCCCATCCCACCCCCAACTTGGCCTGCTTCTAAGAAATTCACTTTGATCATAGCTCCACCATAATTGTTACACCGTAAGGGGCGTTAACCCAATAAATCTCACAACGATGAAAGGGATTCTTGAATCAATTATGTGATTTTCTTCTGGCTATTCGGCACTTCTCTTGACCTCTTGTATTGGGATCCCAAAAAATAACAATGACCAGAATGTTCTGGATATTTTCACCCAGATCCTAACAAGTTTGTCCTTGACAAATTATGTGTTAAAAAAACAAACAGCTTAGCATTTAGTTATTTATTTTTGTCGGTATGAGAATGAGGTGGTTTATGGTTAGAAACATGCGTCAGTTGAATTAATTTTCTGCTCTTTGGTACCTTTCACTGTATAAAACAGGGTCGAGTACAGGTTGGTAAATTCAAGTGAAGAATTAAACAGGCATTGATTCCAAAGTATTAAGGTCGGCCTTGGTAATTAAACAGGTATTGATCCCAAAGTATTAAGGTCGGCCTTGGTAAAACGGGGCCGGTGTTCTTATACTTAACAAATTCAGGATTTAAATAGGGAAGAACAAGTTTTTTGCCCTTGAAGGGTGTTTTAGTTAAGTCCCAATCATTCCGTAGCCTTACCTATATCTCTTCGCGTCATTGCAACAAAAAGTGTCCGACACAAATTTAAAACAAGAGCTCTAAATAAAAGGAATGTCTACCGCCCCATAACGAAATAGAATTTATATAGAAAACATACTTTTAACAGTGTCCGCCTTCCCCCCCTTCTCGTAAAGACTAACCTTGTAATTTAAATGCTGGTTTGACTTTATGTTTAAATTTTCTTATATGTATACAACAAATCCTTTCGGGAAAGTGATGGCGGCTGGACATAGTGCTGACCACACTATCCCTTCATAAGCCGAGGTCAAAGAAACAGAAAGCGTTCTTGCCCCCAAGTTTGAGATGGAGCTTTAGTTACTTTTTTGGTGTAAATTGTAATGAAATAAACGTAATGTATTTAGTGATGGTAGTCCTCTAACATGCACAATCATTTTGCAAATCTAGTTATATTTTATGTATACCATATAAGTAAAGTTACCTTTCCGATTACGACGATCCATTGAGCAGGTGAAGTAGAATTCACCTATTTTTATGAAGGGATAGTGTGGTCAGCACTATGCCAAGCCAAATTTACTAGATCTAACTGGGGTTAGGTACTCATTCGATATGGTAGGACTCAGCAACGTTCTACTGAATTTAACCCGAATTCGAACTCGAACCTTTCGGATTAGCAGCCTAGCGCTCTACCGGCTAGGCCACGTCGTTCCTTCTCTATACCATCACTAATTTTGAATAATCAAATAATATTCTTTAGTCTGTATACGTCTATATAGTTCCTAACGTTGTTAGTTTATTTAAGTTTGAAGTTTGCTTAAACCAAAATAACAAAAAACTTAAGTCTGGAGTTTTCCATTTTAAAAAAATGAACGCTTTAGACATTTGAACAAGGTATGGATTTCGTCGAGGCAAAGTTAAAAAAAAAACATTTTCTGATTACTGTGTTTAAAAATATTTCCTAATTACTGTGTTTAAATGTGTTCAGCTGTAACTGCTACCCCAACAATGCGGTTTTGCAAATCGATATGTGATCTAAATTTAGAACATAAATAAGGTTGATGTATAAAGTGTCGTGTTTCTGTCTCATTCAAGTCTGATATTGTTAATCATCGTTGGTGAATTCAACCATGTTTTTGTTAGTGTATTTCACGACTAATTATCTGTTGTTTGTTTTTGTGTGTGTTTTTCACGACATTCTCCTCTGTGTGTTTGAAGATTTTTTTATGTGACTTTGACGACTATTTGTGTTAGTGTGTTTAAGGACATATTTTTTTTTTATTTTGTCGCTATGGTGAAATGTGGTATACACTATGGTTTTGTTCTAGTGGGTTTGACATTGTTCAGTTTTTTTGTGTGAAATTAACGACAATGAATTTTGTTGGTTTCATTTCATGACAACTTTTTTGGAGAACTTGACGATAATTTCTTGGTGAAATCACAAAAATTTTGATTGAAAATTTCACGTCAATTTTGCCCTACTATTGGAGTATATGATGGGCATATACATCCCGCGTTAGATCAACAAAAAGACATCATAAATAATGAGAATTTTTTACAAAGCTTCGTGTAGGTGAAAAGTCCAAAGTAAACAAGTTTTGTACAAACGAGCAGCATACCTAACGTGCTATAAATAGCCTCGCTAGGTAAGATGATTTTCCCGATATTTTACTCTTCTTACTTTTGTTATGGTATTAAAATGTTCACTAGTCTAGTAGTATCTTGTCTTGACTTCCACACTATAAATTCACCAACTTGTATACGTTTCTTTAATTAACGGCCGTACATTCTTTGAGGTGTTAAAAAATCTTAACTGTAATTCAACGTACTAAAATCCTAGATCTAGTATAAAATAGAGAGTTTATTTAATGTTTCTTAAACCCCATCTGTATTAATTTATGTTTCCACAAAATGAATTTAAAAATTTGTTCAAAAAAACGTTTTCAATTTGATTTTTTAAAAATTTAAACAGGCACAACCAAACTATTGCAAATAGTAAAATGTACTTAATTATTTATGTTGAAATGTTTATCTATTTTGGAAGGAGTGTTGTAATCAACTGGACATGTATTTATAGCCTAGGGTACGTACTTATAAGGAGAGAAAAAAATACAACCATGATTTTAGCTTCTGAAATAGCCAATCCTAAAACAGTGATTAAAAATGAAACTAAAGAAACAATTTTCATCTTAAGTTACATAATCAATAAACCACAGAGCCACGTGCAAGCGTCCTTTCACTTTTTGTTTCAGCAAGACCACATATATATATATACGAGCCGGCCCGCGGCATAACATACGCCGCTATTTAGTTGTTTCTAATTTTCAATAATTCATAATTTGTGAATTCGACAGTACCAACGCTGACACTGAAAATATTTCTTTAAAACACTATAAGTAGCTCGTTAAGGACCATAACCCCCCCCCCTCCTTCCCTCCCCCCCCCTCCTCCCCCCCCCTACGTTTAAAATCGTTGGCTCTGCTTGTAA